>NC_133725.1:1040971-1238471 GCF_048934315.1 Petromyzon marinus
CTGCAGCTGCGGCGAGGGGAGGGGCGACGTTCAGCCTCCTCTCTACATCTCTCTTTACATCTCTCTATCTCTACATATCTCTACATCTCTCTCTACATCTCTCTATCTCTCTCTACATCTCTCTCTTTACATCTCTCTCTACATCTCTCTACATCTCTCTACATCTCTCTCTACATCTCTCTACATCTCTCTCTACATCTCTCTCTTTACATCTCTCTCTACATCTCTCTACATCTCTCTCTACATCTCTCTACATCTCTCTCTACATCTCTCTCTGTCTCTACATCTCTCTATCTCTCTACATATCTCTATCTCTATCTACATCTCTCTACATATCTCTCTCTACATCTCTATCTCTCTCTACATATCTCTCTACATCTTTCTACATCTCTCTCTACATCTCTCTACATCTCTCTACATATCTCTCTACATCTCTCTCTACATATCTCTATACATCTTTCTACATCTCTCTCTACATCTCTCTCTACATCTCTCTACATCTCTCTACATATCTCTCTCTACATCTCTCTCTACATCTCTCTCTACATATATCTCTCTCTACATCTCTCTCCATCTCTCTACATCTCTCTCTACATCTCTCTATTTTTCTACATCTCTCTACATCTCTCTACATCTCTCTACATATCTCTCTCTACATCTCTCTACATCTCTCTCTCTACAGCTATCTCTCTCTCTACATCTCTCTATCTCTCTATCTCTCTACATCTCTCTACAGCTATCTCTCTCTACATCTCTATCTCTCTATCTCTCTACATCTCTCTATCTCTCTCTCTACATCTCTCTATCTCTACATCTCTCTACATCTCTCTACATATCTTTCTCTACATATCTCTATCTTTCTATCTCTCTCTACATCTCTCTATCTCTATACATATCTCTCTCTACAGCTATCTCTCTCTCCATCTCTCTCCATCTCTCTCCATCTCTCTATCTCTCTCCATCTCTCTATCTCTCTCTATCTACATCTATCATTCTCTCTATCTCTCTCTATCTCTCTCCAGCTCTCTCTATCTCTCTCCATCTAGCTATCTCTCTATCTCTCTCTCTCCATCTAGCTATCTCTCTCCATCTATCTATCTCTATCTCTCTCTCCATCTAGCTATCTCTCTCTATCTCTCTCTATCTCTATTTCCATCTAGCTATCTCTCTCTCCATCTCTCTCTCTATCTCTCTCTCCATCTAGCTATCTCTCTATCTCTCTCTATATCTCTATCTCTCTCCAGCTCTCTCTATCTCTCTCCATCTAGCTATCTCTCCAGCTCTCTCTCTCCAGCTCTCTCTATCTCTCCATCTATCTATCTCTATCTCTCTCTCCATCTAGCTATCTCTCTCTATCTCTCTCTATCTCTATTTCCATCTAGCTATCTCTCTCTCCATCTCTCTCTCTATCTCTCTCTCCATCTAGCTATCTCTCTATCTCTCTCTATATCTCTATCTCTCTAGCTCTCTCTATCTCTCTCCATCTAGCTATCTCTCCAGCTCTCTCTCTCCAGCTCTCTCTATCTCTCTATCTCTCTCTCTCTCCATCTAGCTATCTCTCCAGCTCTCTCTCTCTCCAGCTCTCTCTATCTCTCTCTCCATCTAGCTATCTCTCTAGCTCTCTCTATCTCTCTCTATCGCTCTCTCTCCATCTAGCTATCTCTCTAGCTATCTCTATCTCTCTCTGGTTATCTCTCTCCATCTAGCTATCTCTCTAGCTATCTCTATCTCTCTCTCTCCATCTAGTTATCTCTCTAGCTCTCTCTATCTCTCTCTATCTCTCTCTCCATCTAGCTATCTCTCTAGCTATCTCTATCTCTCTCTGGTTATCTCTCTCCATCTAGCTATCTCTCTAGCTATCTCTATCTCTCTCTCTCCATCTAGTTATCTCTCTAGCTCTCTCTATCTCTCTCTATCTCTCTCTCCATCTAGCTATCTCTCTAGCTATCTCTATCTCTCTCTGGTTATCTCTCTCCATCTAGCTATCTCTCTAGCTATCTCCAGCTCTCTCTATCTCTCTCTCCATATAGCTATCTCTCTAGCTCTCTCTATCTAGCTCTCTCTGTTTATCTTTCTCTATCTAGCTATCTCTCCAGCTCTCTCTCTCCAGCTCTCTCTATCTCTCCATCTAGCTCTCTTTCTAGCTATTTCTCTAGCTCTCTCTCTGGTTATCTCTCTCTATCTAGCTATCTCTCCAGCTCTCTCTATCTCTCTCCAGCTCTCTCTATCTCTCCATCTCTCGCTCTCTAGCTATCTCTCTAGCTCTCTCTCTCTGGTTATCTCTCTCTAGCTATCTCTCCAGCTCTCTCTATCTCTCTATCTCTCCATCTAGCTATCTCTCTAGCTATCTCTCTCTGGTTATCTCTCTCTAGCTATTTCTCTGGTTATCTCTCTCTAGCTATTTCTCTGGTTATCTCTCTCTATCTCTCTCTCTAGCTATCTCTCTAGCTATCTCTCTATCTCTCTCTTTGGTTATCTCTCTATCTCTCTCTATCTCTCTCTCTAGCTATCTCTCTATCTCTCTCTCTGGTTATCTCTCCCTGTGGCACTCTCTCTCTCTCTCTGTCTGGTAAGTTGACACTTTTCCTACAGCAAAACCACAGGGATACTGAATTAGAGACAGAGCCAGTGGTGGAAATTCCACATTCCTATGGCGGGGGTGGGGGAGGGGACGAGTGTACCCATAGGACAACCTCTGTTGCCTCCCTCCTACCCCATCCTAAAGACAAAGGTCCCCCATATGGGTTTTCACAGATTCACGGGGCAAGTGCTGTTAGCGAGCATCTATGAAGGCTACCGGCACTGTGGCACACGAGGGGGTGGGTGGCCAGCACCAAGCCGGGCCGCCTTTGTCTACCCAGTGGCGATGTTTACACAGCGCACCAAGTACTCATTTGAGGCTGAGTGGACCTAGGAGACACACACAGTAACACAGACAGCAGTCACACACACAGACACACACAGAAACACACATACACACACACAGACACACACAGACATACAACAACAACCGCCATTCGCCACTAAGTGGCGGTGACGTCACCACGACGCTTGTGCCAGGCCATGTGCACCTTGAGGCCACGTGAAGTGTCGAACGCCCGCTGGCAGGAGGTCACGGGGCAGACCCAGGTGCCACGGGTCGACTGACTGAGATGACTGGCTGATGCACCACCTGTGCCCCCTACTGTGCCAACCTGCTGTGCTTTAGCCACCCGGCGCTCCGCTCGTTGTTGTGAGCGTCGCTCCTCCGTCCTCCGTTGTTGTTGGAGGGCGACTGCCTCCAACTACCCAGTAGCGTCCTTCACGAGCCTCCTCCACAGAGGCCGATCTTGACACCGCTGGTACCAGTCATCGGCAAGTCCACTCAGCTCCACGTCCTCCTGCACCACATCACTCCATCTCTTCTCTAGCCCGTGCCGCGCCCGTTTAGCCCCCTCAATCCGGCT
The DNA here is from genome assembly GCF_048934315.1 of Petromyzon marinus. Classification (NCBI taxonomy): domain Eukaryota; kingdom Metazoa; phylum Chordata; class Hyperoartia; order Petromyzontiformes; family Petromyzontidae; genus Petromyzon; species Petromyzon marinus. Next base: position 1,044,418 of record NC_133725.1, read on the forward strand.
GAACAAAAGCTGTTTCGGCATGCGGTGGCTGGGCATGCAAGCTACATGACCCAGCCATAGCAGCCTTGCCCGCCGGAGGAGCTCACCGATGGGACCTTGCCCAGATATTTCAAGGATTTGTGAGCTCCTCATACAATCCAGCCTGGTTAAACCCAGGATGGATCGTAGGCAGGCTAGCCTAAATGTTTCTAACCGGCGAAGATGTTCCATTAGGGGGGTCCACGTTTCGCAAACAAAAGCTGTTTCGGCATGCGGTGGCTGGGCATGCGGGCTACATGACCAGCGGACACACACACAGACAGTGGTATCCGCAGGGAGGGAGGCAGAGATGATCATTGGGCTGTCTCCCCCACCGCCCCCATCACGACCTGGAGTTGAACTCGCGGCTGCCAACTGGGAGCCCCCCACCCTGCACCGCGCCGAGACAACAAGGCACGTGGCGTTCACGTCACGTGCTGGCAGTCGTGGTGGTGTCGAGTGCGTTGTTTCAGAGTCACGCACACACTACACAGTACACACTGCACTACACAGTCTACACTACACAGTATACACTACACAGTATACTACACACTCTACACTACACTCTACACTACACAGTCTACACTACACAGTATACTACACACTCTACACTACACTCTAAACTACACAGTACACACTACACAGTCTACACTACACTCTCTACACTACACAGTACACACTACACTCTAGACACTACACAGTACACTACACTACACAGTACACACTACACTCTAGATACTACACTACACAGTATACACTACACACTCTACACTACACTACACAGTACACACTACACTCTAGACACTACACAGTACACACCACTACACAGTACACACTCTACACTACACAGTACACACTACACTCTAGACACTACACTACACTCTACACTACACAGTACACACTACACACTCTACACTACACTCTACACTACACACTCTAAACTACACACTCTACACCACACTCTAGACACTACACTACACAGTATACTACAGACTGTACACTACACACTCTACACTACACAGTATACTACAGACTCTACACTACACAGTAAACTACACAGTACACTACACACTACACTACACACTCTACACAGTACACTACACACTCTACACTACACAGTACACTACACACTCTACAGTCTACACTATACTCTACACGCACTCTACACTATACTACATACTTTACATTACACACACGGTACACGACACTACACAATCGACACACACACTACACTACATACACTACACTACATACACTACACTATACGTACTACACTATGCAAGACAAAGATCCCCCGTATAGCCTTAACAGACTGTCGGGGCAAGTGCTGTGAGTGAGCACCTATGAAGGCCGGAACGGTACACGAGGGGGGGGGGGGGGGGTGGCCAGCACCACGCCCCGGCCGCCTTTGTCTCTCCAGCGGCGATGTTTACACACCGCACCAGGCGCTCATTGGAGGCTGAGTCGACCTAGGGGAGGCCCAGGACCGGTTCAGATAATCGTCAACGGTGTTGGCCGTGAGCGCGAATCGAACTCGGGTCATAGTCGGCTTTCGTAGCGCAACGCGCTAACCGCTGCCCCACCGCTCCCCACGTAGCACAAAGACAAAGGTGCCCCGTATAGCCCTCACGGACTGTTGGTGGACAATCAGTGCCGTCAGTCACGCGCGCGTCGCGGCAGTCGTGTCCAGGGAGAGAGAGGGGAGGAGATAGTGAGAGGAGTGGGAGAGGGAGAGAGAGGGGAGGAGAGAGTGAGAGGAGTGGGAGAGGGAGAGAGAGGGAGGAGAGAGTGAGAGGAGTGGGAGAGGGAGGGAGAGGGGAGGAGAGAGTGAGAGGAGTGGGAGAGGGAGGGAGAGGGGAGGAGAGAGTGAGAGGAGTGGGAGAGGGAGAGAGAGGGGAGGAGAGAGTGAGAGGAGTGGGAGAGGGAGAGAGAGGGGAGGAGAGAGTGAGAGGAGTGGGAGAGGGAGGGAGAGGGGAGGAGAGAGTGAGAGGAGTGGGAGAGGGAGGGAGAGGGGAGGAGAGAGTGAGAGGAGTGGGAGAGGGAGAGAGAGGGGAGGAGAGAGTGAGAGGAGTGGGAGAGGGAGGGGAGGAGAGAGTGAGAGGAGTGGGAGAGGGAGAGAGAGGGGAGGAGAGAGTGAGAGGAGTGGGAGAGGGAGGGAGAGGGGAGGAGAGAGTGAGAGGAGTGGGAGAGGGAGAGAGAGGGGAGGAGAGAGTGAGAGGAGTGGGAGAGGGAGGGAGAGGGGAGGAGAGAGTGAGAGGAGTGGGAGAGGGAGGGAGAGGGGAGGAGAGAGTGAGAGGAGTGGGGAGGGAGGGAGAGGGGAGGAGAGAGTGAGAAGAGTGGGAGAGGGAGGGAGAGGGGAGGAGAGAGTGAGAGGAGTGGGGAGGGAGGGAGAGGGGAGGAGAGAGTGAGAGGAGTGGGAGAGAGAGGGGAGGAGAGAGTGAGAGGAGTGGGAGAGGGAGAGAGAGGGGAGGAGAGAGTGAGAGGAGTGGGAGAGGGAGAGAGAGGGGAGGAGAGAGTGAGAGGAGTGGGAGAGGGAGGGAGAGGGGAGGAGAGAGTGAGAGGAGTGGGAGAGGGAGGGAGAGGGGAGGAGAGAGTGAGAGGAGTGGGAGAGGGAGGGAGAGGGGAGGAGAGAGTGAGAGGAGTGGGGAGGGAGGGAGAGGGGAGGAGAGAGTGAGAGAGTGGGAGAGAGAGGGGAGGAGAGAGTGAGAGGAGTGGGAGAGGGAGGGAGAGGGGAGGAGAGAGTGAGAGGAGTGGGAGAGGGAGGGAGAGGGGAGGAGAGAGTGAAAGGAGTGGGAGAGGAAGGGAGAGGGGAGGAGAGAGTGAGAGGAGTGGGGAGGGAGAGGGGGCGGGCGAGAGAGATTGGGAAGGAGAGGGGGGGTAGAGATTGGAGAGAGAGAGTGGAGAGAGCGGTATCTCTCTCGAGCGTTTTGAGTTGTAAAACACTTTCATTGCTGCCAGCAGCGAAAGCACTGGAGCCGATTTCGATACAAAGTCACGTGGAGTACAACGTCACGTGTGCACGTCACAGACACTACCCACGTGGCACGTGGCGCTTCACGTGCCACGCGCAACACGAACACCGGAGTAACTGACAAAAGCAAAACATTACAGTAAGATTTGGTACAGTACACAAAATTCAAAAACTAGTATCTTGCACTAAAAACGAATTACCTAAATTATCAACAGAAGGTGTATATCGGATAAATTGTTTGTGGCAGATGCTATATTGGGCAGACGGGATGTAACATCAGCATAAGACTAAAAGAACACCAAAGAAATATTAAATTATCTCAAACACAACTGTCGGCAGTGGCAGAACATGCTTGTCAACAAGGACACTCAATTGATTTTGATAACGTTGAAGTGTTGTGTAAAAGTAATTATTACTGGCAAAGACTAATTAGAGAATCCATTGAAATTGAGAGAAATAGAAATAACTTTAATCGCTCTGACAGCTGCAGGCTTAGTGTGGCTTCGAAGCGTATTATTAAATAATACATATTAAAATTCTTTATAGGGGAAACACATACTAATTAACAGATTACTAACGTAGCATATAATCACAATAACACACATTACAACTAATTACTAATCTACAACTTATTACTAATCATAACCATTGACTGATTATCAATCGATTATATAATCACAATACCCCCCTTCTGCCTCAAATCACTGGACCTGAAATGAGTTAAGTGATGACGTCAACCTGCTGCTCTGTTTAAAACCGGGAGCAAGTGAGGGCTTTACCATTCTGGCGAATTGCCTGATGATGCTGGATGTAATTACCAGCGAAACGTCGTACTACGCAAACTGTAAATGTTGTGGATTCACGCTTCAACACACCGGTGGGCTAAAGTAGTGAATTATTTGTCTTTTGTCAACGTGACACACTTTTATGCTGATTGGCCGTGTCGGGTGGTGGAGGGTTACGACACATTTATAAACAACGCGATCTAACCCAAAACCCTTTATTATGACTAAGTATACCAAGTTTGCAGTGGATACCACATTGGGAAGCGGGTAAAAATTGAGTTACCAGATTTGAGGATACATCAACAAGGATAAAAATTGAGTTACCAGATTTGAGGATACATCAACAACGATGAAAATTGAGTTACCAGATTTGAGGATACATCAACAACGATAAAAATTGAGTTACCAGATTTGAGGATACATCAACAACGATAAAAATTGAGTTACCAGATTTGAGGTTACATCAACAACGATAAAAATTGAGTTACCAGATTTGAGGATACATCAACAATGATAAAAATTGAGTTACCAGATTTGAGGATACATCAACAACGATAAAAATTGAGTTACCAGATTTGAGGATACATCAACATCGATAAAAATTGAGTTACCAGATTTGAGGATACATCAACAACGATAAAAATTGAGTTACCAGATTTGAGGATACATCAACAACGATAAAAATTGAGTTACGAGATTTGAGGATACATCAACAACGATAAAAATTGAGTTACGAGATTTGAGAATACATCAACAACGATAAAAATTGAGTTACCAGATTTGAAGATACATCAACAACGATAAAAATTGAGTTACGAGATTTGAGGATACATCAACAACGATAAAAATTGAGTTACCAGATTTGAGGATACATCAACAACGATTGAAATTGAGTTACCAGATTTGAGGATACATCAACAACGATAGAAATTAAGTTACCAGATTTGAGGATACATCAACAACGATAAAAATTGATTTACCAGATTTGAGGATACATCAACAACGATAAAAATTGAGTTACCAGATTTGAGGATACATCAACAACGATAGAAATTGAGTTACCAGATTTGAGGATACATCAACAACGATAGAAATTGAGTTACCAGATTTGAGGATACATCAACAACGATAAAAATTGAGTTACCAGATTTGAGGATACATCAACAACGATAAAAATTGAGTTACCAGATTTGAGGATACATCAACAACGATAGAAATTGAGTTACCAGATTTGAGGATACATCAACAACGATAGAAATTGAGTTACCAGATTTGAGGATACATCAACAACGATAGAAATTGAGTTACCAAATTTGAGGATGCATCAACAACGATAGAAATTGAGTTACGAGATTTGAGGATACATCAACAACGATAAAAATTGATTTACCAGATTTGAGGATACATCAACAACGATAAAAATTGAGTTACCAGATTTGAGGATACATCAACAACGATAGAAATTGAGTTACCAGATTTGAGGATACATCAACAACGATAAAAATTGAGTTACGAGATTTGAGGATACTTCACCAATGATAAAAATTGAGTTACCAGATTTGAGGATACATCAACAACGATAGAAATTGAGTTACCAGATTTGAGGATACATCAACAACGATAAAAATTGATTTACCAGATTTGAGGATACATCAACAACGATAAAAATTGAGTTACCAGATTTGAGGATACATCAACAACGATAGAAATTGAGTTACCAGATTTGAGGATACATCAACAACGATAAAAATTGATTTACCAGATTTGAGGATACATCAACAACGATAAAAATTGAGTTACCAGATTTGAGGATACATCAACAACGATAGAAATTGAGTTACCAGATTTGAGGATGCATCACCAACGATAGAAATTGAGTTACCAGATTTGAGGATACATCAACAACGATAGAAATTGAGTTACCAGATTTGAGGATACATCAACAACGATAGAAATTGAGTTACCAGATTTGAGGATACATCAACAACGATAGAAATTGAGTTACCAGATTTGAGGATACATCAACAACGATAGAAATTGAGTTACCAGATTTGAGGATACATCAACAACGATAGAAATTGAGTTACCAGATTTGAGGATACATCAACAACGATAGAAATTGAGTTACCAGATTTGAGGATATATCAACAACGATAGAAATTGAGTTACCAGATTTGAGGATACATCAACAACGATAAAAATTGAGTTTCCAGATTTGAGGATACATCAACAACGATAGAAATTGAGTTACCAGATTTGAGGATACATCAACAACGATAAAAATTGAGTTTCCAGATTTGAGGATACATCAACAACGATAGAAATTGAGTTACCAGATTTGAGGATACATCAACAACGATAAAAATTGAGTTACCAGATTTGAGGATACATCAACAACGATAAAAATTGAGTTACCAGATTTGAGGATACATCAACAACGATAAAAATTGAGTTACCAGATTTGAGGATACATCAACAACGATAGAAATTGAGTTACCAGATTTGAGGATACATCAACAACGATAGAAATTGAGTTACCAGATTTGAGGATACATCAACAACGATAAAAATTGAGTTACCAGATTTGAGGATACATCAACAACGATAGAAATTGAGTTACGAGATTTGAGGATACATCAACAACGATAGACAGAGTGAGGAGCAGAGCTCACGCGAGTCCGGCGACTCCCGGGGGGGGTTGGGGGAGAGACTCGGCTGAGCCACACGGCCGAGGGCAGCGTCCAGTGCGGAAGGGAAAGGTGGGGGGAGAAAGTGAGAGAGTTAGGGAGGGAGATAAAGAGTGGGGAGGGAGAGGGGGAGAGGGAGGTGGGGGAGGGAGTGAGAGAGTTAGGGAGAGAGATAAAGAGTGGGGAGGGAGAGTGATAGGGGGAGGGAGTGAGGGGGGTGCTGGGAGAGAAAGTGACAGAGGGAGAGGGAGGGAGTTAGGGAGAGTGGGGGTGAGTGTGACGAGTGAATGAGAGAAGAGTGAATGAGAGATAAAGGGAGACGGGGGGGGGGGAGTTTGATTGCCGCGTTGCGACTTCTCACGTGTCCCAGCGTCGGACTCGAGGCGCCGTCTCCCCACTCACCCACCCACTCACCCACCCACTCACCCACCCACTCACCCACCCACTCACCCACCCACTCACCCACCCAATCACTCACCCACCCACTCACCCACCCACTCACCCACCCACTCACCCACCCACTCACCCACCCACCCACTCACCCACCCACTCACCCACTCACCCACCAGCTCACCCACTCACCCATCCGCTCACCCACTCACCCACCCACTCACCCACCCACTCACCCACCCACTCACCCACCCACTCACCCACCCACTCACCCACCCAATCACTCACCCACCCACTCACCCACCCACTCACCCACCCACTCACCCACCCACTCACCCACCCACTCACCCACCCACCCACTCACCCACCCACTCACCCACTCACCCACCAGCTCACCCACTCACCCATCCGCTCACCCACTCACCCACCCACTCACCCACCCACCCACTCACCCACCGGCTCACCCACCCACTCACCCACCCACTCACCCGCTCACCCACCCACCCGCTCACCCACCCACCCGCTCACCCACCCGCTCACCCACCCACTCACCTGCTCACCCACCCACCCGCTCACCCACCCGCTCACCCACCCACTCACCCACCCACTCACCCACCCACCCACTCACCCACCCACTCACCCACCCACTCACTCACCCACTCACCCACCTGCTCACCCACCCGCTCACCCACTCACCCACCCGCTCACCCACCCACTCACCCACCCACTCACTCACTCACTCACCCACCCACTCACCCACTCACCCACTCACCCACCCACTCACCCACTCACCCACCCACTCACCCACCCACTCACCCACCCGCTCACCCACTCACCCACCCACTCACCCACCCTCCCACTTACTCACCCACCCACTCACTCACCCACTCACCCACCCACTCACCCACCCACTCACCCACTCACCCACCCACTCACCCAACCGCTCACCCACTCACCCACCCGCTCACCCACTCACCCACCCACTCACCCACCCACCCACTCACCCACCCACTCACTCACTCACTCACCCACTCACTCACCCACCCACCCACTCACCCACCCACTCACTCACTCACCCACTCACTCACCCACCCACCCACTCACCCACCCACTCACTCACTCACCCACCCACCCACTCACCCACCCACTCACTCACCCACTCACCCACCCACCCACCCACTCACTCACCCACCCACTCACTCACCCACCCACCCACTCATCCACCCACTCACCCACTCACCCACCCACCCACTCACTCACCCACCCACCCACTCACCCACCCACTCATCCACCCACTCACCCACCCACTCACCCACTCACCCACCCACCCACCCCCGAGTGTGCCGGGCGCTGCGTCTCACAGCTGCGCCGCGCTAACGGAGCGAGCGGCGCTGCTGCTTCGGCGAGCCCCGGGGACCGCGCCTGTTGATAGTGGAGGGGGGTGGTGGAGGGGGTGGTGGTGGGGGGTGGTGGTGGGGGGTGGTGGGTGGTGGTGGGGGGTGGTGTAGGGGGTGGTGTGGGGGGTGGTGGTGGGGGGTGGGGGCCGCCGCCGGCCGGGCTCTGAGCGAGGCCTCTGGGGCCCCCCGAGGCCCTCGCGGTCACGGCCAGCGAGGGGCGGGGCGGGGGGTGTGGACCTTGGCCCCATCAGGGAGGTGAACACGAGGGGAGGGGTCACGATGGCGGTGTTGGTACAACAGACGGCGATGTCCACTAGTATACACATAGACTCGTATGTATACTAACAAATACTACTTTATATTAGTATATTTGTACTAGTATATACTACCAAGTACTAGTATATATTAGTTTATATGTACTAGTATATATTAGTATATATGGACTAGTATACATACTAACAAATACTAGTTTATATTAGTATATATACTAGTATACATACTAACAAATACTAGTTTATATTAGTATATACTAGTATACATACTAACAAATACTAGTTTATATTAGTATATATGTACTAGTATATATACTAACAAATACTAGTATATATTAGTATATTTGTACTAGTATATATTAGTATATATATACTAGTACATACATACTAACAAATACTAGTTTATATTAGTATATATAGTAGTATATATTAGTATATATATCGCCGTGTCGTGCATCCCTCCGCCACCCGCCCCCGGTCACCGCGTGGCGAGCCTCTCAGCGTCGTCCGTGCTTCACGCCACGGCAACCTCACTCATCCCCCGTGAGAATAATAATAATGATTAATATCATAATTAATATCATAATAAATATTATAGTAAAATGAAAATGATACTAAAAATAAGAAATAAACTGTCGAAGTTATAAAAAAAAATGTAATTTTTTATTTATTTACGAATACCGTAGCGTCGGTGGTGGTGTGTGTGTGGGAGGCTGGGCTGGTGAACAATGCCAGATGATGATGATGATCGCTCCGCGTTGTGCATCATCGTCGAGAGAGGAGGGGGTGGGGAGGGCGCCTGTGAACATCTGCGACACTTCAGCACCATCGCTTCAAGCAGAGCCTCCTGCTGCTGATGATGCTGATGATGCTGATGATGCTGATGATGATGATGAGACACTCAACGTCGAAGCCGGTCCCTTACCGATTTGCTTTTTGCTGAAGCAGAGAGACAAAGACGTGAAGGAGGTGGAATCATTCGCCGAGGAATCTTTCACTGAGACAAAACGGTGACGCCGGGATTTTTGGGACGATCCTCATCATCATCGTCGTATTCATCATCCTCACCGAGTCTCATGGCTCAGTTTTCAAGAGGGTCCTGCCCACATTTCTCGCAGTTCGTGGTCACGGTGGCTAGGAGATGTTAATTCCATCGCCTGGTGTGCAGGAGGTCGTGGGATCGATCCCGACCCTGACGCCAGCTGCTGTATATTTGGAGTTTGCGTGTCTCTCTCTCTCTCATCATCACGGTGGCTATGCGATGTTAACTACCTCGCCTGGTGTACAGGAGGTCGTGGGTTCGATCCCAACCCTGACGCCTGCTGCTGTATATTTGGAGTTTGCGTATCTCTCTCTCATCATCATCACGGTGGCTATGAGATGTTAACTACCTCGCCTGGTATACAGGAGGTCGTGGGCTCGATCCCGACCCTGACGCCTGCTGCTGTATATTTGGAGTTTGCGGTGTCTCTCTCATCATCACGGTGGCTATGAGATATTAACTACCTCGCCTGGTGTGCAGGAGGTCGTGGGTACGATCCCGACCCTGACGCCTGCTGCTGTAATTTGCGTGTCTCTCTCATCATCATCACGGTGGCTAGGAGATGTTAACCACCTCGCCTGGTGTACAGGAGGTTGTGGGTACGATCTCAACCCTGACGACTGCTGCTGTAATTTGCGTGTCTCCCTCTCTCTCCACGGTGTCGCGTGGATTTTGTCCTCCGGCTCCTCCGGGTTTTCCCCTCCACATTTAGAATCGACGTGCAGTGTTTCTCATTCTTCTTCTTAGGAGTGTGAGAGAGAGTGAACACGTGGTTTAGGAGTGTGTGTGTGTGAGAGAGTGAACACGTGGTTTAGGAGTGTGTGTGTGTGTGAGAGAGAGTGAACACGTGGTTTAGGAGTGTGTGTGTGTGAGAGTGAACACGTGGTTTAGGAGTGTGTGTGTGTGTAAGAGAGTGAACACATGGTTTAGGAGTGTGTGTGTGTGAGAGAGAGAGTGAACACGTGGTTTAGGAGTGTGTGTGAGAGTGTGTAAGAGAGTGAACACGTGGTTTAGGAGTGAGAGTGTGTGAGAGAGTGAACACGTGGTTTAGGAGTGTGTGTGTGTAAGAGAGTGAACACGTGGTTTAGGAGTGTGTGTGTGTGTGTAAGAGAGTGAACACGTGGTTTAAGAGTGTGTGTGTGTGAGAGAGAGTGAACACGTGGTTTAAGAGTGTGTGTGAGAGTGTGTGAGAGAGTGAACACGTGGTTTAGGAGTGTGTGTGTGTAAGAGAGTGAACACGTGGTTTAGGAGTGTGTGTGTGTGAGAGTGAACACGTGGTTTAGGAGTGTGTGTGTGTGTAAGAGAGTGAACACGTGGTTTAGGAGTGTGTGAGAGTGAACACGCGGTTTAGGAGTGTGTGTGAGAGAGAGTGAACACGTGGTTTAGGAGTGTGTGAGAGAGAGAGTAAACACGTGGTTTAGGAGTGTGTGAGAGAGAGTGAACACGTGGTTTAGGAGTGTGTGTGTGAGTGAACACGTGGTTTAGGAGTGTGTGAGTTAGAGTGAACACGTGGTTTACGAGTGTGTGAGAGAGAGTGAACACGTGGTTTAGGATTGTGTGAGAGAGAGAGTGAACACGTGGTTTAGAAGTGTGAGTGTGTGTGAGAGAGAGTGAACACGTGGTTTAGGAGTGTGTGAGAGAGAGTGAACACGTGGTTTAGGAGTGTGTGTGAGAGAGTGAACACGTGGTTTAGAAGTGTGTGAGAGAGAGTGAACACGTGGTTTAGGAGTGTGTGAGAGAGAGTGAACACGTGGTTTAGGAGTGTGTGTGTGAGTGAACACGTGGTTTAGGAGTGTGTGCGTGTGAGTGAACACGTGGTTTAGGAGTGTGTGTGCGTGTGAGTGAACACGTGGTTTAGGAGTGTGTGTGCGTGTGAGTGAACACGTGGTTTAGGAGTGTGTGAGAGTGTGTGAGAGTGAACACGTGGTTTAGGAGTGTGTGTGTGAGCGCGTGTGCTGCTGACAGTCCCCTCCCACTGAGTGCATGAGTCACTCTTCTCTCTCTCTCTCAGCGCCACGGGACAGGTGCTCCGTGCCTCACACTCGCACCCAGCCTCGCTCTGTGCCCCCACTCTCTGTTCCTCGTACGCTCACCCACTCGCTCGTTTACTCGCTCACCCACCCGCTCGCTCACCCACCCGCTCGCTCACCCACCCGCTCGCTCACCCACCCGCTCGCTCACCCTCCCGCTCGCTCACCCACCCGCTCGCTCACCCACCCGCTCGCTCACCCACCCGCTCGCTCACCCACCCGCTCGCTCACCCACCAGCTCGCTCACCCACCCGCTCGCTCACCCACCCGCTCGCTCACCCACCCGCTCGCTCACCCACCCGCTCGCTCACCCACTCCCTCACCCACCCGCTCACTCGATCGCTCACCCACCCGCTCGCTCACCCACCCGCTCGCTCACCCACCCGCCCGCTCGCTCACTCACTCCCTCCCTCACCCACCCGCTCGCTCGTTCACTCACCCACTCACTCACTCTGTCGCTCACCCACTCACTCGCTGTATCACTCGATCACTCACTCGCTCACCCGCTCACTCGATCACTCACTCACTCGCTCTATGACTCGATCACTCACTCGCTCGCTCACCCACTCACTCGATCGCTCACCCACTGGCTCGCTCGCTCACTCGATCGCTCACCCACTGGGTCGCTCACTCACTCGATCGCTCACCCACTGGCTCGCTCGCTCACTCTGTCGCTCACCCATTGGCTCGCTCACTCGATGGCTCACCCGCTCACTCGTTCACTCACCCACTCGCTCACTCACTCACTCTGTCGCTCACCCACTCGCTCGCTCACCCATTGGCTCGCTCACTCACTCCGTCGCTCACCCACTGGGTCGCTCGCTCACTCGATGGCTCACCCACTTGCTCATCCGTGAGCTCTGACGGCTGGTAGTGGCAGCGAACGTCTCCCCGACGTGCGAGCCAGCTCAACGTGAGAGCGCGAGTCGGTTCACTGCCAGTGTGGGTGACGCGCAGCTAAGAATCTGAATGTTGATACCGGAGGAATCCGATGAGCTGTAAAGCTCTTTATATTTTTGTTATTTCCCACAGACGTCCAGTGGCCAGACGGCGGCGGCGCCTGTCCGCGTGGCGCGGCTTCGCCTGGGTTTGTGATCATCAGTGTTGGTCTCGATGCCGACTTCTTTCCCACGCGTGCGCGTGTGTGTGTGCACTAAAACGGGTTGCCCGGTGCGGTGGTGCAGTAAACATCGCCACGGGGGGAGACAAAGGCGGCCGTGCGTGGTTGCTGGCCACCACCCACAATGCCCTCGTGTGCCACAGTGGGGGTAGCCTTCGTAGATTGCTACTCGCTAACGGCACTTGCCCTTCCAGTCTGTTGAAGGCTATACGGGGGATCTCTTTGTGTGTGGGGAGCACGTGGCCTTAACGTGCACGTAGCCTGGCACAAGCGCCGTGGTGACGTGACCGCCGCTTAGTGGTGAATGGCGGTTGTTGTTGTTGTTGTGGTTGTGTGGGTGGCGATGGTGCAGTGGTTAGCGCTACGCTGCGCTACGAACCCGGCAAGAACCGAGTTCGATTCCCGCTCACGGCCACCAACCCCAGCAGTGACGAGTGTCTGAACCTGGTCCTGGGCCTCCCGTAACGTCGACTCAGCCTCAAACGAGTGCCTGGTGCGGTGTGGAGTGAACATCGCTACTGGGGGGGGAGACAACGGCGGCCAGGCGTGGTGCTGGCCCCCACGCCCCTCGTGTGCCACAGTGGCGGCAGCCTTCAAAGGCGCAGCTCCTCGCTCACAGCACCTGGCCCCAGCAGCAGCAGTAGCGATGATGAGGATCAGCAGCGATGATGATGACAGCAGCGATGATGATGATGATGGCAGTAGCGATGATGATCAGCAGCGATGATGATCAGCAGCGATGATGATGTAAGCAGCGATGATGATGATGATAGTAGCGATGATGATGACACCAGCGATGATGATGATCAGCAGCGATGATGATGATGGCACCAGCGATGATGATGATGATGGCAGTAGCGATGATGATGATGGCACCAGCGATGATGATGATGGCACCAGCGATGATGATGATGATGATGGCAGTAGCGATGATGATGATGGCACCAGCGATGATGATGATGGCACCAGCGATGATGATGATGATGATCAGCAGCGATGATAATGATCAGCAGCGATGATGATGATGGCAGTAGCGATGATGATGATCAGCAGCGATGATAATGATCAGCAGCGATGATGATGATGGCAGTAGCGATGATGATGATCAAGCAGCTCGATGTCCCAGTGTGGATGTCGTCTTGCTGCTGCTGCTGGCTACGACGAGCGGGCGTCAGCAGAGAGAGAGAGAGGAGAGAGTTCTCAGCAGAGAGAGAGGAGAGAGTTCTCAGCAGAGAGAGAGAGAGTTCTCAGCAGAGAGAGAGAGAGGAGAGAGTTCTCAGCAGAGAGAGAGAGGAGAGAGTTCTCAGCAGAGAGAGAGAGAGTTCTCAGCAGAGAGAGAGTTCTCAGCAGAGAGAGAGAGAGTTCTCAGCAGAGAGAGAGAGGAGAGAGTTCTCAGCAGAGAGAGAGGAGAGAGTTCTCAGCAGAGAGAGAGAGGAGAGAGTTCTCAGCAGAGAGAGAGAGTTCTCAGCAGAGAGAGAGAGAGGAGAGAGTTCTCAGCAGAGAGAGAGAGAGAGTTCTCAGCAGAGAGAGAGAGAGTTCTCAGCAGAGAGAGAGAGAGTTCTCAGCAGAGAGAGAGAGAGTTCTCAGCAGAGAGAGAGAGAGTTCTCAGCAGAGAGAGAGTTCTCAGCAGAGAGAGAGTTCTCAGCAGAGAGAGAGAGTTCTCAGCAGAGAGAGAGAGAGAGTTCTCAGCAGAGAGAGAGAGAGTTCTCAGCAGAGAGAGAGAGGAGAGAGTTCTCAGCAGAGAGAGAGAGAGTTCTCAGCAGAGAGAGAGAGAGTTCTCAGCAGAGAGAGAGAGAGTTCTCAGCAGAGAGAGAGAGAGTTCTCAGCAGAGAGAGAGAGGAGAGAGTTCTCAGCAGAGAGAGAGAGAGTTCTCAGCAGAGAGAGAGAGTTCTCAGCAGAGAGAGAGGAGAGAGTTCTCAGCAGAGAGAGAGTTCTCAGCAGAGAGAGAGTTCTCAGCAGAGAGAGAGAGTTCTCAGCAGAGAGAGAGAGGAGAGAGTTCTCAGCAGAGAGAGAGAGTTCTCAGCAGAGAGAGAGAGAGTTCTCAGCAGAGAGAGAGAGAGTTCTCAGCAGAGAGAGAGAGGAGAGAGTTCTCAGCAGAGGGAGAGAGGAGAGAGTTCTCAGCAGAGAGAGAGAGAGTTCACAGCAGAGAGAGAGAGGAGAGAGTTCTCAGCAGAGAGAGAGAGAGTTCTCAGCAGAGAGAGAGAGTTCTCAGCAGAGAGAGTTCTCAGCAGAGAGAGAGAGGAGAGCGTTCTCAGCAGAGAGAGAGAGAGTTCTCAGCAGAGAGAGAGAGAGTTCTCAGCAGAGAGAGAGAGTTCTCAGCAGAGAGAGAGAGGAGAGAGTTCTCAGCAGAGGGAGAGAGGAGAGAGTTCTCAGCAGAGAGAGAGAGTTCTCAGCAGAGAGAGAGAGGAGAGAGTTCTCAGCAGAGAGAGAGAGTTCTCAGCAGAGAGAGAGAGTTCTCAGCAGAGAGAGAGAGAGTTCTCAGCAGAGAGAGAGAGAGGAGAGAGTTCTCAGCAGAGAGAGAGGAGAGAGTTCTCAGCAGAGAGAGAGAGGAGAGAGTTCTCAGCAGAGAGAGAGAGTTCTCAGCAGAGAGAGAGAGTTCTCAGCAGAGAGAGAGAGAGGAGAGAGTTCTCAGCAGAGAGAGAGGAGAGAGTTCTCAGCAGAGAGAGAGAGAGAGTTCTCAGCAGAGAGAGAGAGAGGAGAGAGTTCTCAGCAGAGAGAGAGGAGAGAGTTCTCAGCAGAGACAGAGAGAGTTCTCAGCAGAGAGAGAGAGAGGAGAGAGTTCTCAGCAGAGAGAGAGAGAGGAGAGAGTTCTCAGCAGAGAGAGAGAGTTCTCAGCAGAGAGAGAGAGAGTTCTCAGCAGAGAGAGAGAGGAGAGAGTTCTCAGCAGAGAGAGGAGAGAGTTCTCAGCAGAGAGAGAGAGAGTTCTCAGCAGAGAGAGAGATAGTTCTCAGCAGAGAGAGAGAGGAGAGAGTTCTCAGCAGAGAGAGAGGAGAGAGTTCTCAGCAGAGAGAGAGAGAGGAGAGAGTTCTCAGCAGAGAGAGAGAGAGTTCTCAGCAGAGAGAGAGAGTTCTCAGCAGAGAGAGAGAGAGGAGAGAGTTCTCAGCAGAGAGAGAGGAGAGAGTTCTCAGCAGAGAGAGAGAGAGTTCTCAGCAGAGAGAGAGAGAGGAGAGAGTTCTCAGCAGAGAGAGAGAGTTCTCAGCAGAGAGAGAGAGAGTTCTCAGCAGAGAGAGAGAGGAGAGAGTTCTCAGCAGAGAGAGGAGAGAGTTCTCAGCAGAGAGAGAGAGAGTTCTCAGCAGAGAGAGAGATAGTTCTCAGCAGAGAAAGAGAGGAGAGAGTTCTCAGCAGAGAGAGAGGAGAGAGTTCTCAGCAGAGAGAGAGAGAGGAGAGAGTTCTCAGCAGAGAGAGAGAGAGTTCTCAGCAGAGAGAGAGAGTTCTCAGCAGAGAGAGAGAGAGGAGAGAGTTCTCAGCAGAGAGAGAGGAGAGAGTTCTCAGCAGAGAGAGAGAGTTCTCAGCAGAGAGAGAGAGAGGAGAGAGTTCTCAGCAGAGAGAGAGGAGAGAGTTCTCAGCAGAGAGAGAGAGAGTTCTCAGCAGAGAGAGAGAGAGGAGAGAGTTCTCAGCAGAGAGAGAGAGAGGAGAGAGTTCTCAGCAGAGAGAGAGTTCTCAGCAGAGAGAGAGAGTTCTCAGCAGAGAGAGAGAGAGGAGAGAGTTCTCAGCAGAGAGAGGAGAGAGTTCTCAGCAGAGAGTGAGAGAGAGAGTTCTCAGCAGAGAGAGAGAGAGTTCTCAGCAGAGAGAGAGAGAGGAGAGAGTTCTCAGCAGAGAGAGGAGAGAGTTCTCAGCAGAGAGAGAGAGAGAGAGTTCTCAGCAGAGAGAGGAGAGAGTTCTCAGCAGAGAGAGAGAGAGAGTTCTCAGCAGAGAGAGGAGAGAGTTCTCAGCAGAGAGAGAGGAGAGAGTTCTCAGCAGAGAGAGAGGAGAGAGTTCTCAGCAGAGAGAGAGTTCTCAGCAGAGAGAGAGTTCTCAGCAGAGAGAGAGAGTTCTCAGCAGAGAGAGAGAGGAGAGAGTTCTCAGCAGAGAGAGAGAGAGAGTTCTCAGCAGAGAGAGAGGAGAGAGTTCTCAGCAGAGAGAGAGAGGAGAGAGTTCTCAGCAGAGAGAGAGGAGAGAGTTCTCAGCAGAGAGAGGAGAGAGTTCTCAGCAGAGAGAGAGAGAGAGTTATCAGCAGAGAGAGAGAGGAGAGAGTTCTCAGCAGAGAGAGAGAGTTCTCAGCAGAGAGAGAGGAGAGAGTTCTCAGCAGAGAGAGAGGAGAGAGTTATCAGCAGAGAGAGAGGAGAGAGTTCTCAGCAGAGAGAGAGTTCTCAGTAGAGAGAGAGTTCTCAGCAGAGAGAGAGAGAGAGTTCTCAGCAGAGAGAGAGAGAGGAGAGAGTTCTCAGCAGAGAGAGAGAGTTCTCAGCAGAGAGAGAGGAGAGAGTTCTCAGCAGAGAGAGAGAGGAGAGAGTTCTCAGCAGAGAGAGAGGAGAGAGTTCTCAGCAGAGAGAGGAGAGAGTTCTCAGCAGAGAGAGAGAGAGAGTTCTCAGCAGAGAGAGAGAGGAGAGAGTTCTCAGCAGAGAGAGAGAGTTCTCAGCAGAGAGAGAGGAGAGAGTTCTCAGCAGAGAGAGAGGGGAGAGAGTTCTCAGCAGAGAGAGAGAGAGTTCTCAGCAGAGAGAGAGGAGAGAGTTCTCAGCAGAGAGAGAGGAGAGAGTTCTCAGCAGAGAGAGAGTTCTCAGCAGAGAGAGAGAGTTCTCAGCAGAGAGACAGAGAGTTCTCAGCAGAGAGAGAGAGTTCTCAGCAGAGAGAGAGAGAGTTCTCAGCAGAGGGAGAGAGGAGAGAGTTCTCAGCAGAGAGAGAGAGAGTTCTCAGCAGAGAGAGAGAGGAGAGAGTTCTCAGCAGAGAGAGAGGAGAGAGTTCTCAGCAGAGAGAGGAGAGAGTTCTCAGCAGAGAGAGAGAGAGTTCTCAGCAGAGAGAGAGAGTTCTCAGCAGAGAGAGAGAGAGGAGAGAGTTCTCAGCAGAGAGAGAGGAGAGAGTTCTCAGCAGAGAGAGAGGAGAGAGTTCTCAGCAGAGAGAGAGAGAGAGTTCTCAGCAGAGAGAGAGAGAGTTCTCAGCAGAGGGAGAGAGGAGAGAGTTCTCAGCAGAGAGAGAGAGAGTTCTCAGCAGAGAGAGAGGAGAGAGTTCTCAGCAGAGAGAGAGGAGAGAGTTCTCAGCAGAGAGAGAGAGTTCTCAGCAGAGAGAGAGAGGAGAGAGTTCTCAGCAGAGAGAGAGAGGAGAGAGTTCTCAGCAGAGAGAGAGAGGAGAGAGTTCTCAGCAGAGAGAGAGAGAGAGTTCTCAGCAGAGAGAGAGAGGAGAGAGTTCTCAGCAGAGAGAGAGAGTTCTCAGCAGAGGGAGAGACGAGAGAGTTCTCAGCAGAGAGAGTTCTCAGCAGAGAGAGAGAGTTCTCAGCAGAGAGAGAGAGAGTTCTCAGCAGAGAGAGAGTTCTCAGCAGAGAGAGAGAGGAGAGAGTTCTCAGCAGAGAGAGGAGAGAGTTCTCAGCAGAGAGAGAGAGTTCTCAGCAGAGAGAGAGAGTTCTCAGCAGAGAGAGAGGAGAGAGTTCTCAGCAGAGAGAGAGAGAGAGTTCTCAGCAGAGGGAGAGAGGAGAGAGTTCTCAGCAGAGAGAGAGAGTTCTCAGCAGAGAGAGAGAGGAGAGAGTTATCAGCAGAGAGAGAGTTCTCAGCAGAGAGAGAGTTCTCAGCAGAGAGAGAGAGAGAGTTCTCAGCAGAGAGAGAGAGAGTTCTCAGCAGAGAGAGAGAGGAGAGAGTTCTCAGCAGAGAGAGAGAGAGTTCTCAGCAGAGAGAGAGAGAGGAGAGAGTTCTCAGCAGAGAGAGGAGAGAGTTCTCAGCAGAGAGTGAGAGAGAGAGTTCTCAGCAGAGAGAGAGAGAGTTCTCAGCAGAGAGAGAGAGAGGAGAGAGTTCTCAGCAGAGAGAGGAGAGAGTTCTCAGCAGAGAGAGAGAGAGAGAGTTCTCAGCAGAGAGAGGAGAGAGTTCTCAGCAGAGAGAGAGAGAGAGTTCTCAGCAGAGAGAGGAGAGAGTTCTCAGCAGAGAGAGAGGAGAGAGTTCTCAGCAGAGAGAGAGGAGAGAGTTCTCAGCAGAGAGAGAGTTCTCAGCAGAGAGAGAGTTCTCAGCAGAGAGAGAGAGTTCTCAGCAGAGAGAGAGAGGAGAGAGTTCTCAGCAGAGAGAGAGAGAGAGTTCTCAGCAGAGAGAGAGGAGAGAGTTCTCAGCAGAGAGAGAGAGGAGAGAGTTCTCAGCAGAGAGAGAGGAGAGAGTTCTCAGCAGAGAGAGGAGAGAGTTCTCAGCAGAGAGAGAGAGAGAGTTATCAGCAGAGAGAGAGAGGAGAGAGTTCTCAGCAGAGAGAGAGAGTTCTCAGCAGAGAGAGAGGAGAGAGTTCTCAGCAGAGAGAGAGGAGAGAGTTATCAGCAGAGAGAGAGGAGAGAGTTCTCAGCAGAGAGAGAGTTCTCAGTAGAGAGAGAGTTCTCAGCAGAGAGAGAGAGAGAGTTCTCAGCAGAGAGAGAGAGAGGAGAGAGTTCTCAGCAGAGAGAGAGAGTTCTCAGCAGAGAGAGAGGAGAGAGTTCTCAGCAGAGAGAGAGAGGAGAGAGTTCTCAGCAGAGAGAGAGGATAGAGTTCTCAGCAGAGAGAGGAGAGAGTTCTCAGCAGAGAGAGAGAGAGAGTTCTCAGCAGAGAGAGAGAGGAGAGAGTTCTCAGCAGAGAGAGAGAGTTCTCAGCAGAGAGAGAGGAGAGAGTTCTCAGCAGAGAGAGAGGGGAGAGAGTTCTCAGCAGAGAGAGAGAGAGTTCTCAGCAGAGAGAGAGGAGAGAGTTCTCAGCAGAGAGAGAGGAGAGAGTTCTCAGCAGAGAGAGAGTTCTCAGCAGAGAGAGAGAGTTCTCAGCAGAGAGACAGAGAGTTCTCAGCAGAGAGAGAGAGTTCTCAGCAGAGAGAGAGAGAGTTCTCAGCAGAGGGAGAGAGGAGAGAGTTCTCAGCAGAGAGAGAGAGAGTTCTCAGCAGAGAGAGAGAGGAGAGAGTTCTCAGCAGAGAGAGAGGAGAGAGTTCTCAGCAGAGAGAGGAGAGAGTTCTCAGCAGAGAGAGAGAGAGTTCTCAGCAGAGAGAGAGAGTTCTCAGCAGAGAGAGAGAGAGGAGAGAGTTCTCAGCAGAGAGAGAGGAGAGAGTTCTCAGCAGAGAGAGAGGAGAGAGTTCTCAGCAGAGAGAGAGAGAGAGTTCTCAGCAGAGAGAGAGAGAGTTCTCAGCAGAGGGAGAGAGGAGAGAGTTCTCAGCAGAGAGAGAGAGAGTTCTCAGCAGAGAGAGAGGAGAGAGTTCTCAGCAGAGAGAGAGGAGAGAGTTCTCAGCAGAGAGAGAGAGTTCTCAGCAGAGAGAGAGAGGAGAGAGTTCTCAGCAGAGAGAGAGAGGAGAGAGTTCTCAGCAGAGAGAGAGAGGAGAGAGTTCTCAGCAGAGAGAGAGAGAGAGTTCTCAGCAGAGAGAGAGAGGAGAGAGTTCTCAGCAGAGAGAGAGAGTTCTCAGCAGAGGGAGAGACGAGAGAGTTCTCAGCAGAGAGAGTTCTCAGCAGAGAGAGAGAGTTCTCAGCAGAGAGAGAGAGAGTTCTCAGCAGAGAGAGAGTTCTCAGCAGAGAGAGAGAGGAGAGAGTTCTCAGCAGAGAGAGGAGAGAGTTCTCAGCAGAGAGAGAGAGTTCTCAGCAGAGAGAGAGAGTTCTCAGCAGAGAGAGAGGAGAGAGTTCTCAGCAGAGAGAGAGAGAGAGTTCTCAGCAGAGGGAGAGAGGAGAGAGTTCTCAGCAGAGAGAGAGAGTTCTCAGCAGAGAGAGAGAGGAGAGAGTTATCAGCAGAGAGAGAGTTCTCAGCAGAGAGAGAGTTCTCAGCAGAGAGAGAGAGAGAGTTCTCAGCAGAGAGAGAGAGAGTTCTCAGCAGAGAGAGAGAGGAGAGAGTTCTCAGCAGAGAGAGAGAGAGTTCTCAGCAGAGAGAGAGGAGAGAGTTCTCAGCAGAGAGAGAGGAGAGAGTTCTCAGCAGAGAGAGAGAGAGGAGAGAGTTCTCAGCAGAGAGAGGAGAGAGTTCTCAGCAGAGAGAGAGAGGAGAGAGTTCTCAGCAGAGAGAGAGAGTTCTCAGCAGAGAGAGAGAGAGAGGAGAGAGTTCTCAGCAGAGAGAGGAGAGAGTTCTCAGCAGAGAGAGAGAGGAGAGAGTTCTCAGCAGAGAGAGAGAGAGTTCTCAGCAGAGAGAGAGGAGAGAGTTCTCAGCAGAGAGAAAGGAGAGAGTTCTCAGCAGAGAGAGAGAGGAGAGAGTTCTCAGCAGAGAGAGAGAGTTCTCAGCAGAGGGAGAGAGGAGAGAGTTCTCAGCAGAGAGAGTTCTCAGCAGAGAGAGAGAGTTCTCAGCAGAGAGAGAGAGAGTTCTCAGCAGAGAGAGAGAGAGTTCTCAGCAGAGAGAGAGAGGAGAGAGTTCTCAGCAGAGAGAGAGGAGAGAGTTATCAGCAGAGAGAGAGAGAGAGTTCTCAGCAGAGAGAGAGGAGAGAGTTCTCAGCAGAGAGAGTTCTCAGCAGAGGGAGAGAGGAGAGAGTTCTCAGCAGAGAGAGAGAGTTCTCAGCAGAGAGAGAGAGGAGAGAGTTCTCAGCAGAGAGAGAGAGTTCTCAGCAGAGAGAGAGTTCTCAGCAGAGAGAGAGAGAGAGTTCTCAGCAGAGAGAGAGAGGAGAGAGTTCTCAGCAGAGGGAGAGAGGAGAGAGTTCTCAGCAGAGAGAGAGAGAGAGGAGAGAGTTCTCAGCAGAGAGAGAGAGTTCTCAGCAGAGAGAGAGTTCTCAGCAGAGAGAGAGGAGAGGGTTCTCAGCAGAGAGAGAGAGAGAGAGTTCTCAGCAGAGAGAGAGAGGAGAGAGTTCTCAGCAGAGGGAGAGAGGAGAGAGTTCTCAGCAGAGGGAGAGAGAGGAGAAAGTTCTCAGCAGAGAGAGAGAGTTCTCAGCAGAGCGAGAGTTCTCAGCAGAGAGAGAGGAGAGGGTTCTCAGCAGAGAGAGAGAGAGTTCTCAGCAGAGAGAGAGAGTTCTCAGCAGAGAGAGAGAGAGTTCTCAGCAGAGAGAGAGAGTTCTCAGCAGAGAGAGAGTTCTCAGCAGAGAGAGAGTTCTCAGCAGAGAGAGAGAGGGTTCTCAGCAGAGAGAGAGTTCTCAGCAGAGAGAGAGAGTTCTCAGCAGAGAGAGAGAGACTTCTCAGCAGAGAGAGAGAGGAGAGAGTTCTCAGCAGAGAGAGAGAGTTTTCAGCAGAGAGAGAGAGAGGAGAGAGTTCTCAGCAGAGAGAGAGAGTTCTCAGCAGAGAGAGAGTTCTCAGCAGAGAGAGAGGAGAGGGTTCTCAGCAGAGAGAGAGTTCTCAGCAGAGAGAGAGAGAGTTCTCAGCAGAGAGAGAGTTCTCAGCAGAGAGAGAGAGGAGAGAGTTCTCAGCAGAGAGAGAGGAGAGGGTTCTCAGCAGAGAGAGAGTTCTCAGCAGAGAGAGAGAGTTCTCAGCAGAGAGAGAGAGAGAGTTCTCAGCAGAGAGAGAGAGGAGAGAGTTCTCAGCAGAGAGAGAGAGTTCTCAGCAGAGAGAGAGAGAGGAGAGAGTTCTCAGCAGAGAGAGAGAGTTCTCAGCAGAGAGAGAGTTCTCAGCAGAGAGAGAGGAGAGGGTTCTCAGCAGAGAGAGAGAGTTCTCAGCAGAGAGAGAGTTCTCAGCAGAGAGAGAGAGAGAGAGTTCTCAGCAGAGAGAGAGAGGAGAGAGTTCTCAGCAGAGGGAGAGAGGAGAGAGTTCTCAGCAGAGAGAGAGAGGAGAGGGTTCTCAGCACAGAGAGAGTTCTCAGCAGAGAGAGAGAGTTCTCAGCAGAGAGAGAGAGGAGAGAGTTCTCAGCAGAGAGAGAGAGTTCTCAGCAGAGAGAGAGAGTTCTCAGCAGAGAGAGAGAGAGGAGAGAGTTCTCAGCAGAGAGAGAGAGTTCTCAGCAGAGAGAGAGAGAGGAGAGAGTTCTCAGCAGAGAGAGAGAGTTCTCAGCAGAGAGAGAGAGAGAGAGTTCTCAGCAGAGAGAGAGAGTTCTCAGCAGAGAGAGAGAGAGTTCTCAGCAGAGAGAGAGTTCTCAGCAGAGAGAGAGTTCTCAGCAGAGAGAGAGAGTTCTCAGCAGAGAGAGAGAGAGAGAGTTCTCAGCAGAGAGAGAGGAGAGGGTTCTCAGCAGAGAGAGAGTTCTCAGCAGAGAGAGAGAGTTCTCAGCAGAGAGAGAGAGAGTTCTCAGCAGAGAGAGTTCTCAGCAGAGAGAGAGAGAGAGAGTTCTCAGCAGAGAGAGTTCTCAGCAGAGAGAGAGAGTTCTCAGCAGAGAGAGAGTTCTCAGCAGAGAGAGTTCTCAGCAGAGAGAGTTCTCAGCAGAGAGAGAGAGAGTTCTCAGCAGAGAGAGTTCTCAGCAGAGAGAGTTCTCAGCAGAGAGAGAGAGAGTTCTCAGCAGAGAGAGAACTCAGCAGAGAGAGAGAGAGAGTTCTCAGCACAGAGAGAGTTCTCAGCAGAGAGAGAGAGTTCTCAGCACAGAGAGAGTTCTCAGCAGAGAGAGAGTTCTCAGCAGAGAGAGAGAGAGAGTTCTCAGCAGAGGGAGAGAGTTCTCAGCAGAGAGAGAGAGAGAGTTCTCAGCAGAGAGAGAGAGAGGAGAGAGTTCTCAGCAGAGAGAGAGTTCTCAGCAGAGAGAGAGAGTTCTCAGCAGAGAGAGAGAGAGAGTTCTCAGCAGAGAGAGAGAGGAGAGAGTTCTCAGCAGAGAGAGAGAGGAGAGAGTTCTCAGCAGAGAGAGAGAGAGTTCTCAGCAGAGAGAGAGAGAGTTCTCAGCAGAGAGAGAGAGAGGAGAGAGTTCTCAGCAGAGAGAGAGAGAGAGTTCTCAGCAGAGAGAGAGAGAGTTCTCAGCAGAGAGAGAGAGAGAGTTCTCAGCAGAGAGAGAGAGTTCTCAGCAGAGAGAGAGAGAGAGTTCTCAGCAGAGAGAGAGAGAGTTCTCAGCAGAGAGAGAGAGAGAGTTCTCAGCAGAGAGAGAGAGGAGAGAGTTCTCAGCAGAGAGAGAGAGAGGAGAGAGTTCTCAGCAGAGAGAGAGAGAGTTCTCAGCAGAGAGAGTTCTCAGCAGAGAGAGTTCGCGTCGTGTCGCTCTTCTTCCTCCTCCTCCGCTGAAGGAGCGCGGACCACTTCAGGGGGTCCGACCCAGCGGTCCGCAGCTTGGGTGGCTACAGTCGCACTACTGGGGATGAGGGGGGGGGGGGGAGAGACAAAGGCGGTCGGGCGTGGTGCTGGCCAACCAACCACTTCACCCACCCATCGTGTCCCGTGCGTTCCGTCCTTCGTAGGCGCTGCTGATGCTCGCGAACAGCACTTGCCCCAGCAGCCTGTTAGAGGCTACACGGGGGTGGGGGGTATCTTTGTCTTTGCTTTAGAGGCGTTGCGAAGCCTCTGCCGGGATCCCACAGAGTTAGAGGAGGATGTGTGTGTGTGTGGTGTGTGTGGTGTGTGTGTGTGTGGTGTGTGTGTGTGGTGTATGTGTGGTGGTGGTGGTGGTGGTGTGTGTGGTGGTGGTGTGTGGTGGTGGTTGTGTATGGTAGTGTGGTGGTGGTGTGTGTTGGTGGTGTGTGGTGGTGGTGTGTGGTAGTGTGGTGGTGTGTGTGGGGGTGGTGGTGATGTGATTGTTCCCTGTGGTGTGTGGGGCTAGGGCTGTGTGGTTGTAGAGTTGATTGTGGGGGGGGGGGGCGTCAGCTGTGCACACGCGACGCTGCTGCTGCTGAGCCTCCTCCTCGCAGCTGTGAGGCCCCCCCCCACCTCGCCCCCCCCCACCTCGCCCCCCCCATCCCCTGGGGGCTCCGCTGTAGCCTTGAGTCGATGAGCCGCTGCATTCTTCCGAGAGCCAAGACGAACAGCCACGTGCAGCGAGACGCACACACAAACACACAGACACACACACAGACACACACAGACACAGAGACACACACACAGACACACACACAGACACACACACACAAACACACACACACAGACACACACACAGACACACACAGAGACACACACACAGACACACACACAGACACACACACAGACACAGACACACACAGACACACACACACAGAGACACACACAGAGACACACAGACACACAGACACACACACAGAGACACACAGACACACACACAGACAGACACACAGAGACACACACAGACACACACACAGACACACACAGAGACACACACAGACACACACAGACACACACACACACACAGACACACACACAGACACACACACAGACACACACACAGACACACACACACAGAGACACACACACAGACACACACACAGACACACAGAGACACACACAGACACACACAGACACACACACAGACACACACACAGAGACTCACACACACAGAGACACACACACAGAGCACACAGACACACACACACAGACACACACAGAGACACACAACAACAACCGCCATTCGCCACTAAGTGGCGGTGACGTCACCACGACGCTTGTGCCAGGCTATGTGCACCGTGAGGCCACGTGAAGTGTCGAACGCCCGCTGGCAGGAGGTCACTGGGCAGACCCAGGTGCCACGGGTCGACTGACTGAGATGACTGGCTGATGCACCACCTGTGCCCCCTACTGTGCCAACCTGCTGTGCTTTAGCCACCCGGCGCTCCGCTCGTTGTTCTGAGCGTCGCTCCTCCGCCCTCCGTTGTTGTTGGAGGGCGACTGCCTCCAACTGCCCAGTAGCATCCTTCACGAGCCTCCTCCACAGAGGCCGATCTTGACACCGCTGGTACCAGTCATCGGCAAGTCCACTCAGCTCCACGTCCTCCTGTACCACATCACTCCATCTCTTCTCTAGCCCGTGCCGCGCCCGCTGAGCCCCCTCAATCCGGCCAAACAAAAGCTGTTTCGGCATGCGGTGGCTGGGCATGCGGGCTACATGACCCAGCCATCGCAGCCTTGCCCGCCGGAGGAGCTCACCGATGGGACCTTGCCCAGATCTTTCAAGGATTTGTGAGCTCCTCACACAATTTAGTCTGGTTAAACCCAGGATGGATCGTAGGCAGGCCAGCCTAAATGTTTCTAACCGGCGAAGATGTTCCATTAGGGGGGTCCACGTTTCGCAAGCGTAGAGAAGGGAGGGAATGACCGTGGCCGAGAAGACCTGAAGCTTAGTGCGGAGCGACAGACCAGGTAGCTTCCACACAGCGTTACACAACCGATGAAAAGATATTGCCGCTCGACTGATTCAGAGTGAGACCTCTGCTGTTAAACTGGAGCCAGTCATAAGCACACTGCCCAGGTATGGGAAACTCTCCACTCTCTCCACACATGCCCCATCACCGATTGGGAGTTGTGGGGGTGGAGTGTCCGATGGTACAAAATACCCAGGCAGGTGCTTAGTTTTGGTGGGGCTGATGGTAAGGCCCCACCTCTTAGTGGCACGCTCCAGTCTCAGCAGCAGCGTCTCCAACTCCTCCTCTGACTGAGCAGCTATTACCAAATCATCAGCATACATAACGTGGTTGAGCAATAGGGAGCCATCCCTTGACCGCACCCAGGCATCGATTAGCCTCCCATTATATCTGTACCATATGGAGATTCCCCCGGTACAGCTATTGAAGGCTTCACGAACTACGTGATCAAAATAGATGTTAAATAATGTGGGAGCCACAGGACATCCCTGTCGCACCCCAAGGTGTACAGGGAATGGCTCTGACTCCCGGCCACGTAGTTTTACCCGGGCCCGCTCACCATCATGAAGGTCCTTAATGATCGTGAGCAGAGGGTCAGGTACTCCAAAAGCACGAAGAACGACCCAGAGCCCAGGCCTACTGATGGTATCATAGGCCTTGACCAGGCCAATAAAGCAGAGATGTAGGTCTTGTTGGAATTCCCTACACCTCCACTGTAGCAGACGGACAGAAAATATGGCATCTGTGCAGGACCGCCCTTTCCTGAAACCGCATTGGGGCTCCGCAAGCCTCTCCTCAGCGTGCTTGGCAAGGCGATGCTGAATAATCCTTGCCAGGACCTTTCCCGGCACACTGAGGAGTGAGATGCCCCTGTAGTTGTTACAGTCTGTGCGGTCCCCCTTCTTAAAAAGGGGGACCACCAGGGCATCCTTACAATCCTGCGGAACCCGTCCAGTGGTCCAGACTGTTGTTATGATGTCATATAGGGCAGTCTGTGCACAAACGCCGCCCTCCCTCAGCATTTCGCTTGGGAGATCATCTCTGCCCGCTGCCTTTCCTGGTCTCAGACTCCGGATCGCCTTCAGTACTTCCTCAACAGATGGCACCTCAGCCAGCCACTCACAGGGGGTGACTTCTTCCAATATTTGAGGCACCGCAGCCTCAGCAGGGTCATCCTCACTTTGTGCCACGATGTTTTCCTGGCTGAGGGATTTTCCCTCCCCCAGGACCTCAAAGAAATGCTCAGCAAATCTGCAAACCTGTTCCTGGGGGTCGGAGATTGGGTCACCGTTTTTTCCCCTAATGATGGTAATAGGTGTGGCGCTGCATATTACTTTTTTGATGGAGTTAAATAGAGATTTGTGATCACGGGCCACTGAGGCAGACTCCATCTCCTCAGCAACCCGCGACCACCACCCATCCTTGCAGCGCCTCACGGCTCTCCGAACCTCCGAGCGAAGGCTGCGGTAAGCCTCCTCATTCTCTGACGTGGGATTCTGTAGCCGATGACAGTGGGCCTGTCGCTTTTTCTCAACCATCCTGAACACCTCCTCTGTCAGCCAGAGTCTCTGAAGGGGTCTGGACAGCATACCCAAACCAGCCATTGCAACTGCATGAGTCACAGTCCTAAACCTCGCCCATTTACCCTCGACATCAGGAGGAGTAGGGGACGATGCCAATCCCAGCTGCAAGCGATGATGAAATTCTCGCTTGCAACTTTCATCAGATAACTGAGACCAGGCCACTTATGGTTGGAATGGGGTCCTGGGTGTACACCCACCACCGGAGTGGAAGAATGGCAGGCGCATCTTACAGATGACTAGTCGATGGTCAGAGGGCAGATCAGCTCCACGGTAGGTCCTGGTGTCAAGGACATGGGCTCGCATCCGCTGGTCCGTCACTATGTAGTCCAGCAGATGTTCTTGCTTGGACCCGGCATGCATCCATGATGTTGTGTGGATGCGCCGATGCCGGAACAGCGTGTTGGTAATTACAAGCCCATGGGCTGCACAACAATCTAGCAGCCTCCTACCGTTGTTATTGAGCTGATCTGGCCCATGCCCTCCAATCACTCCAGACCAGGTGCCAGTATCATGACCAACTCGGGCATTGAAGTCACCCAACATGATAACTCTATCCCGAGGGGCCACTTTAGCCAGCACCTGTTACAGGAGGTCATAGAAGGCATCTGACTCATCGGCTTTGCCTGCATCCCTCCACGGATGTTCATCTTCGGTAGGGGCATAAGTAACCACGACCACCATTCCTCGCCTCCGGTTGATGGGAAGGCGAGCCCAAAGTAGCCTGGGACTTACAGCTTCCCACACCTCACCGCCACGCTCCCACGCCCCTTCATTCTTTTGTTCAAAAGAAGAGCCACACCCTGTTGTTTGGCAGTCTGCTGCCACGAGTAGATGACTGTCCACCCCTCATGGTGGCAGGAGCCAGAGCCGGTCCACCGGACCTCCTGAATGCCACACAGATCCAGGCGGTACCGGTCCAGCTCCCGACAGAGGAGTGGCAGCCTCTCCTCCGCAGTGAGCGTTCGAACATTCCACGTGGCCACCCGTAGTGGCTTTTTGTTGTTTCTGGAGGAGCCCCGAGGGGAGATATTCAATCTCCTGGCTCCGCCAATTGGGGATTGGCCAGGAGACGTCATAGACACCTGGTCCCCCCGGGGCCTCCGGCACAAGCTTATTAGTTACATATTTCAGTTTAACTCGTGGTTTCGTGGTAATTAATTGAAGGTGGAGGGGTTACCAGCCCCTCGCACCCGTCCAGAGCCCCCGTTTAGCCCCTGTGGTGGACACATATGCCATGAGGGGAGGAGCCAATCAAAATTGGACCTCCCCCCACAGCACTGTCCACAACAGAGTTGCCCATCCGGCACCGCGAGGAGGTAGGGGGTTGTTTTGCCGGACACAGACACACACACACAGACACACACATAGAGACACACAAACACACACACACAGACGCACAAAAAAGAGACAAAGATCCCCCGTGTAGCCTGTTACAGACTGTAGGGGCAAGTGCTTACCCCCCCTCCCTCCCGTATCGCGGTTACTTGGTATGACGCTGCCGGGAAGGCAGTCGTGAGACTCGGTGAGACTGTTTTTCTGGGCGAAACGAATCTCGTGGGGGGGGGGGGGGGTGGGGGGGGGGCAAATGGGGAGCTCCGTGTGAATACGTGATTCTAAACTAAACTAATAAAAACCAATAAACATACAATCATAGCAGGTGAGGCTCCACTGAGCTACGTAACTCTTCAACAGAAGCGGCATGCCCATCACAGGTGAACGCTTGGCGGCTGATCATCGTCATCACCACGTGGGAATTTACAGCAGCGGCCAGACACTCGAAACGCGTGACGCCGATTCGACATGTGGAGGGGAAATATCCACGCGACCTCGGAGAGAGAGACACGCAAACTCCAAATATACAGCAGCAGGCGTCAGGGTCGGGATTGAACCCACGACCTCCTGTACACCTGGCGAGGTAGTCAACAT
Source organism: Petromyzon marinus (assembly GCF_048934315.1). Classification (NCBI taxonomy): domain Eukaryota; kingdom Metazoa; phylum Chordata; class Hyperoartia; order Petromyzontiformes; family Petromyzontidae; genus Petromyzon; species Petromyzon marinus. The sequence goes on from NC_133725.1 coordinate 1,073,863, forward strand.
CTCCTAGCCACCGTGATGATGATGAGAGAGAGAGACACGCAAACTCCAAATATACAGCAGCAGGCGTCAGGGTCGGGATCGAACCCACGACCTCCTGTACACCAGGCGAGGTAGTCAACATCTCAGAGCCACCGCGGTGCTACTACCCACGGACCACCACCGTGGTTCTGCTGTCCCGGTGGTGGAGGGAAATTCCTCGAATTCCTGCCGCTGACATCCCCAGGGCTCGCAGGGACATCCGGGTGGGAGGGAGGAGAAGGAGACCCCCGCTCATCCCCCACTCAGCCCCCCGCTTAGCCCCCCGCTTAGCCCCCCGCTTAGCCCCCGCTCAGCCCCCGCTCAGCCCCCCGCTCAGCCCCCGCTAGGCCCCGGCTCTGCCCCCCGCTCGGCCCCCCGCTCGGCCCCCCACTCGGCCCCCCGCTCAGCCCCCCACTCAGCCCCCCGCTCAGCCCCCCGCTCAGCCCCCGCTTAGCCCCCCGCTCAGCCCCCGCTTAGCCCCCCGCTTAGCCCCCCACTTAGCCCCCCGCACAGCCCCCGCTTAGCCCCCCGCTTAGCCCCCCGCTCAGCCCCCACTTAGCCCCCCGCTCAGCCCCCGCTTAGCCCCCCGTTCAGCCCCCGCGGGGACGTCGCCGCCTGCTTCGTGTATGACGTGCACGTGGCGGTGCCCCACACATGCAGCAGCATAACAACAACACACCACTCTTGCAGCAGCATAACAACAACACACCACCAGTGCAGCAGCATAACAACAACACTCGACTAGTGCAGCAGCATAACAACAACACACCACTAGTGGAGCAGCAGCATAACAACAACACTCGACTAGTGCAGCAGCATAACAACAACACACCACTAGTTGAACAGCAGCATAACAACAACACTCGACTAGTGCAGCAGCATAACAACAACACACCACTAGTGCAGCAGCATAACAACAACACACCACTAGTGCAGCAGCATAACAACAACACTCCACTAGTGCAGCAGCATAACAACACACCACTAGTGCAGCAGCAGCATAACAAGAACAAACCACTAGTGCAGCAGCATAACAACAACACACCACTAGTGGAGCAGCATAACAACAACACACCACTAGTGCAGCAGCATAACAACACACCACTAGTGCAGCAGCATAACAACACACCACTAGTGCAGCAGCATAACAACAACACACCACTAGTGGAGCAGCATAACAACAACACACCACTAGTGGAGCAGCAGCATAACAACAACACACCACTAGTGCAGCAGCATAACAACAACACACCACTAGTGCAGCAGCATAACAACAACACACCACTAGTGCAGCAGCATAACAACAACACACCACTAGTGGAGCAGCATAACAACAGCACACCACTAGTGCAGCAGCATAACAACACACCGCTAGTGCAGCAGCATAACAACAACACACCACTAGTGCAGCAGCATAACAACAACACACCACTAGTGCAGCAGCATAACAATAACACACCACTAGTGCAGCAGCATAACAACAACACACCACTAGTGCAGCAGCATAACAACACATTACCAGTGGAGCAGCATAACAACAACACACCACTAGTGCAGCAGCATAACAACAACACACCACTAGTTGAACAGCATAACAACAACACACCACCAGTGCAGCAGCATAACAACAACACACCACTAGTGCAGCAGCATAACAACAACACCCCACTAGTTGAGCAGCAGCATAACAACAACACACCACTAGTGCAGCAGCATAACAACAACACACCACTAGTGCAGCAGCGTAACAACAACACACCACTAGTTGAACAGCATAACAACAACACACCACCAGTGCAGCAGCATAACAACAACACACTACTAGTGCAGCAGCATAACAACAACACACCACTAGTGGAGCAGCATAACAACAGCACACCACTAGTGCAGCAGCATTATAACACACCACCAGTGCAGCAGCATAACAACAACACACCACTAGTTGAACAGCAGCATAACAACAACACACCACTAGTGCAGCAGCATAACAACAACACACCACTAGTGCAGCAGCGTAACAACAACACACCACTAGTTGAACAGCATAACAACAACACACCACCAGTGCAGCAGCATAACAACAACACACCACCAGTGCAGCAGCATAACAACACACCACCAGTGCAGCAGCATAACAACAACACACCACTTGTGCAGCAGCTTAACAACAACACACCGCTAGTGCAGCAGCATAACAACACACCACTGGTGCAGCAGCATAACAACAACACACCACTAGTGGAGCAGCAGCATAACAACACACCACCAGTGCAGCAGCATAACAACAACACACCACCAGTGGTGCAGCAGCATAACAACACACCACCAGTGCAGCAGCATAACAACAACACCCCACTAGTGCAGCAGGATAACAACAACACGCCATTAGTGCAGCAGCATAACAACACACCACTAGTGCAGCAGCATAACAACAACACACTACTAGTGCAGCAGCATAACAACACACCACCGGTGCAGCAGCATAACAACAACGCACCACTAGTGCAGCAGCATAACAACAACACACCACTAGTGCAGCAGCAGCAGCATAACAATACCACCAGTGCAGCAGCATTACAACAACGCACCACTTGTGCAGCAGCATAACAACACGCCACCGGTGCAGCAGCAGCATAACAACACCGCCGATGTCGCTGCTGTTGCTGCAGTGTTGAGTCTATGGGCAGTGTTGAGTCTATGGGCAGTGTTGAGTCTATGGGTAGTGTTGAGTCTATGGGTAGTGTTGAGTCTATGGACAGTGTTGAGTCTATGGGCAGTGTTGAGTCTATGGGTAGTGTTGAGTCTATGGGTAGTTTTGAGTCTATGGGCAGTGTTGAGTCTATGGGCAGTGTTGAGTCTATGGGCAGTGTTGAGTCTATGGGTAGTGTTGAGTCTATGGGCTGTGTTGAGTCTATGGACAGTGTTGAGTCTATGGGCAGTGTTGAGTCTATGGGTAGTGTTGAGTCTATGGGCTGTGTTGAGTCTATGGACAGTGTTGAGTCTATGGGCAGTGTTGAGTCTATGGGTAGTGTTGAGTCTATGGGTAGTTTTGAGTCTATGGGCAGTGTTGAGTCTATGGGCAGTGTTGAGTCTATGGGTAGTGTTGAGTCTATGGGTAGTGTTGAGTCTATGGGCAGTGTTGAGTCTATGGGCAGTGTTGAGTCTATGGGCAGTGTTGAGTCTATGGGCAGTGTTGAGTCTATGGGTAGTGTTGAGTCTATGGGCAGTGTTGAGTCTATGGGCAGTGTTGAGTCTATGGGTAGTGTTGAGTCTATGGGTAGTGTTGAGTCTATGGGCAGTGTTGAGTCTATGGGTAGTGTTGAGTCTATGGGCTGTGTTGAGTCTATGGGTAGTGTTGAGTCTATGGGTAGTGTTGAGTCTATGGACAGTGTTGAGTCTATGGGCAGTGTTGAGTCTATGGGTAGTGTTGAGTCTATGGGTAGTTTTGAGTCTATGGGCAGTGTTGAGTCTATGGGCAGTGTTGAGTCTATGGGCAGTGTTGAGTCTATGGGTAGTGTTGAGTCTATGGGCTGTGTTGAGTCTATGGACAGTGTTGAGTCTATGGGCAGTGTTGAGTCTATGGGTAGTGTTGAGTCTATGGGCTGTGTTGAGTCTATGGACAGTGTTGAGTCTATGGGCAGTGTTGAGTCTATGGGTAGTGTTGAGTCTATGGGTAGTTTTGAGTCTATGGGCAGTGTTGAGTCTATGGGCAGTGTTGAGTCTATGGGTAGTGTTGAGTCTATGGGTAGTGTTGAGTCTATGGGCAGTGTTGAGTCTATGGGCAGTGTTGAGTCTATGGGCAGTGTTGAGTCTATGGGCAGTGTTGAGTCTATGGGTAGTGTTGAGTCTATGGGCAGTGTTGAGTCTATGGGCAGTGTTGAGTCTATGGGTAGTGTTGAGTCTATGGGTAGTGTTGAGTCTATGGGCAGTGTTGAGTCTATGGGTAGTGTTGAGTCTATGGGTAGTTTTGAGTCTATGGGCAGTGTTGAGTCTGTGGGTAGTGTTGAGTCTATGGGCAGTGTTGAGTCTATGGGCAGTGTTGAGTCTATGGGCAGTGTTGAGTCTATGTCACAGATAAGAGGCGGACGTGGGTTCGACTCCCGACTCGGTGCGTCGCTCTGCGAGTGGAGCTTCGTGCGTTCTGTCCAACCCCCTCCTCCCTGTGCTGCAGGGTGGGCTGCGGAGGAGCGGTGGCGCAGCGCTTAGCGCCGCTGCGTCACGAACCGCCCCGGTGAAGCGCGTTTAGACGTCAGCTCGACAATGGGGGGGGGGGGGGGGCGCCGCTCGTGTAACTTGTCACCGACGGAGTGTCCCCGTGCGTAATGTGGGGCGAGTGGGGGAGCGGTGGCGCTGCGGTTAGCGCCGACGACCCAACACCGGCGACGATATCTGAACCGGTCCCGCGTTGTGTGGCAAGCGTCGCCACGAGGGGAGACAAAGGCGGTCCAGGCGCCGTCGCCGGCCAACCCGCCCCGGCGCTCGCTAATAGCACTTGCCCCAACAGTCTGCTAAGGCTATACGGGGCGGGGGGACCCTTTGTCTTTGTGTGCAGGTCGAGACGCCAGGAGCCACCACATGTGTACCCCGCTGCACGTGGCCGTGCTGCTGCTGCTGCTGCTCCTCCCGTCCACGCTGGTCGCCCAGGTGGACATCGGTGAGGCTGACCCGGAGGCTGACCTGAGGACAGTGCGAAAGAAGTTCTGAATTTACACACAGACACACACACAGACACACACACACACACACACACAGAGACACACACACAGACACACACAGACACACACACAGACACACACACAGACACACACACACAGACACACACACACAGACACACAGACACACACACACAGACGCACCGTGCCGGTGTGGGCCCGGCAGGGCGATGTCACGAGTGAGTGGGGCGCTGCTGCGCGAGTTGGCGCCCCCTCTCTCTCTCCCCTCTCTCTTCTCTCTGTCGACTTTGTCTGAGTGCTCAGGAGCACCGCCACGGCCCCGCTAGTGATCATCACGGCCCCGCTAGTGATCATCACGGCCCCACTAGCGATCATCACGGCCCCGCTAGTGATCATCACGGCCCCGCTAGAGATCATCACGGCACGCTAGAGATCATCACGGCCCCGCTAGTGATCATCACTGCCCCGCTAGTGATCATCACGGCACGCTAGTGATCATCACGGCCCCTCTAGTGATCATCACGGCCCCGCTAGTGATCATCACGGCCCCGCTAGTGATCATCACTGCCCCGTGAGTGATCATCACTGCCCCGCTAGTGATCATCACGGCCCCGCTAGTGATCATCACTGCCCCGCTAGTGATCATCACTGCCCCGTGAGTGATCATCACAGCCCCGCTAGTGATCATCACTGCCCCGCTAGTGATCATCACGGCCCCGCTAGAGATCATCACTGCCCCGTGAGTGATCATCACGGCCCCTCTAGTGATCATCACTGCCCCGTGAGTGATCATCACGGCACGCTAGTGATCATCACGGCCCCGCTAGTGATCATCACGGCCCCGCTAGAGATCATCACTGCCCCGTGAGTGATCATCACGGCCCCTCTAGTGATCATCACTGCCCCGCTAGTGATCATCACGGCACGCTAGTGATCATCACGGCCCCGCTAGTGATCATCACGGCACGCTAGTGATCATCACGGCCCCGCTAGTGATCATCACGGCCCCGCTAGTGATAATCACGGCACGCTAGTGATCATCACGGCCCCGCTAGCGATCATCACGGCCCCGCTAGCGATCATCACGGCCCCGCTAGTGATCATCACGGCCCCGCTAGCGATCATCACGGCCCCGCTAGTGATCATCACAGCCCTGTGTGTGATCATAACGGCCCCGCTAGTGATCATCACGGCCCCGCTAGAGATCATCACGACACGCGTGGGAATCTCGGGGGGGCTGGGGGTCCCTGCGTCTCGCCATTTACCCGGCACCACCATCACCCCCACAACCACCACCACCATCACCACAACTACCACCATCACCTCCACCACCACCGTTACCTCCACCACCACAACTACCACCATCACCACCACCACAACTACCACCATCACCCCCACCACCACCACCATCACCCCCACAACCACCACCATCACCACAACTACCACCACCACCATCACCTCCACCACCACCGTTACCTCCACCACCACAACTACCACCATCACCACCACCACAACTACCACCACCACAACTACCACCACCACAACTACCACCATCACCCCCACCACCACCGCTACCACCATCACCACCACCACCACAACTACCATCACCACCGCTACCAACATCACCCCCACCACCACTGCTACCACCACCACACAGAGACAGGCAGTGGTGGTGGCGAGGCTGCGCGAGTTTCCACGCTTTGCTGAGCACCGCCTTCTCCTGGCAGAGTTCGGGCATGGCACCTCCTCGACACCCACGGGTGGAAGGGAGTGTGGAACAGATGGGGATTAGTCCACACACCCGTCCGAGTACCACCTCGTGCCAGGGGTACGGCTCCTCCTGCTCCTCGCTCACAGCACTTGTCCCAACAGTGTGTCGAGGCTAAACGGGGGACCTTTGTCTTTGTGTGTGGGGTGTGTGTGTGTGTGTGCAGGGCTCTGTCGCTATGCCCTGGGGATGCAGGATGGCAGCATCCGTGATGAGGACATCTCTGCCTCGAGCGAGTGGTACGAATCGACCGGGGCGCGGTTCGCCAGGTGAGCAGCTCAACACTCGCTCACTCGCGTGGCAGCTCACTCACTCACAGGGGCAGCTCACTCATTCATTCACTCACTTACAGGGGCAGCTCATTCACTCACTCATTCACTCACTCGCCACTCACTTACAGGGGCAGCTCACTCACAGGGACAGCTCACTCACTCATTCACAGGGCAGCTCACTCATTCACTCACTCATTCACTCACTTACAGGGGCAGCTCATTCACAGGGGCAGCTCACTCACTCATTCACAGGGCAGCTCACTCATTCACTCACTCATTCACTCACTTACAGGGGCAGCTCATTCACAGGGGCAGCTCACTCACTCATTCACAGGGCAGCTCACTCACTCACAGGGGCAGCTCACTCACTCACAGGGGCAGCTCACTCACTCATTCACTCACAGGGCAGCTCACTCATTCACTCACTCAATTACAGGGGCAGCTCATTCACTCACTCACAGCGTAGCTCACTTACTCACTCACTCACAGGGCAGCTCACTCATTCATTCACTCACTTACAGGGGCAGCTTACTCACTCATTCACAGGGCAGCTCACTCATTCACTCACTCATTCACTCACTTACAGGGGCAGCTCACTCACTCATTCACTCACAGGGCAGCTCACTCATTCACTCACTCACTTACAGGGGTAGCTCATTCATTCATAGGGTAGCTCACTTACTCACGAGGCAGCTCACTCACTCACTCATTCACTCACTCGCCACTCACTTACAAGGGCAGCTCACTCACAGGGGCAGCTCACTCACTCACTCGCCACTCACAGGGCAGCTCACTCATTCACTCACTTACAGGGGCAGCTCAGTCACTCATAGGGTAGCTCACTTACTCATTCACTCACTCACTCACGGGGAAGCTCACTCACTCATTCACAGGGCAGCTCACTCACTCACTCGCCACTCACTTACAGGGGCAGCTCAGTCACTCATAGGGTAGCTCACTTACTCATTCACTCACTCACTCACGGGGAAGCTCACTCACTCACAGGGGCAGCTCACTCACTCACTCGCCACTCACTTACAGGGGCAGCTCACTCACTCATTCACTCACTCACAGGGCAGCTCACTCACTCATTCACAGGGCAGCTCACTCATTCACTCACTCACTTACAAGGGCAGCTCATTCACTCACTCACTAGCTCACTCATTAACTCACTTACAGGGGCAGCTCACTCACTCATTCACAGGGCAGCTCACTCATTCACTCACTCACTTACAAGGGCAGCTCATTCACTCATTCACTCACAGGGCAGCTCACTCACTCACTAGCTCACTCATTCACTCACTCACAGGGCAGCTCACTCACTCATTCACAGGGCAGCTCACTCACTCATTCACTCACTCACAGGGCAGTAGTAGTGGTGGTGAGGCAGTAGTGGTGGTTATAGTGGTTGTTGCTGTAGTTGTTGTGGTAGTGGTGGTTGTAGTGGTTGTTTTTGTAGTGGTTGTTGTAGGGGTTGTTGCTGTAGTGGTTGTTGTAGCGGTGGTTGTTGCAGTGGTTGTTGTAGTGGTTGTAGTAGCGGTGGTTGTTGTAGTCGTTGTAGTTGCAGTTGTGGTTGGAGTGGTGGTTGTTGGAGTGGTTGTTATTGTTGTAGCGGTGGTGGTTGCAGTGTTTGTAGTTGCAGTGGTGGCTGGAGTGGTTATTGTTGTAGTGGTAGCGGTGTTTGTTGTCGTTGTAGTTGCAGTGTTTGTCGTTGTAGTTGCAGTGGTGGTTGGAGTGGTTGTTATTGTTGTAGTGGTAGCGGTGTTTGTTGTTGTTGTAGTTGCAGTTGCAGTGTTTGTCGTTGTAGTGGTGGTTGGAGTGGTGTTTGTTGTTGTTGTAGTTGCAGTGTTTGTCGTTGTAGTGGTGGTTGGAGTGGTGTTTGTTGTTGTTGTTGTAGTTGCAGTGTTTGTCGTTGTAGTGGTGGTTGGAGTGGTGTTTGTCGTTGTAGTGGTAGTGGTGTTTGTTGTTGCAGTGTTTGTTGTTGTCGTTGTAGTGGTGGTTGGAGTGGTGTTTGTCGTTGTAGTGGTAGTGGTGTTTGTTGTTGCAGTGTTTGTTGTTGTCGGTGTAGTGGTAGTGTAGTGGCCCCGCTGTCCCCCCCACGCGCCAGGCTGAACCTGGAAGGCGGCGACGGAGCGTGGTGCGCTGACGGCCCCGTCAGCCCGCAGCACTCCCAGTTCCTCCAGGTGGACCTGCGGCGCCTCCACGTCGTCACGCTCGTCGGCACGCAGGGTCGCCATGGCAACGGCCTCGGCAACGAGTTCGCGAGGGCCTACCGCCTCGAGTACAGCCGCGACGCGCACCGATGGCTGCCGTGGAGGGACCGCCGCGGCAACCAGGCGAGCGGACCCTTAGCGATGGAGGAGCCCCCTTAGCAATGGAGGAGCCCCCTTAGCAACGGAGGAGCCCCCTTAGCAACAGCCGCAAGGGAGGATCCCAAAGCCGCTGCCCATAGACTCAACACTGCCCATAGACTCAACACTGCCCATAGACTCAACACTGCCCATAGACTCAACACTGCCCATAGACTCAACACTAACCATAGACGCAACACTGCCCATAGACTCAACACTGCCCATAGACTCAACACTGCCCGTAGACTCAACACTAACCATAGACTCAACACTGCCCATAGACTCAACACTGCCCGTAGACTCAACACTAACCATAGACTCAACCCTGCCCATAGACTCAACACTGCCCATAGACTCAACACTAACCATAGACTCAACACTGCCCATAGACTCAACACTGCCCATAGACTCAACACTAACCATAGACGCAACACTGCCCATAGACTCAACACTACCCATGGACTCAACACTGCCCGTAGACTCAACACTGCCCGTAGACTCAACACTAACCATAGACTCAACACCTCCCAGAGACTCAACACTGCCCGTAGACTCAACGCTGACCGTAGACTCAACACTGCCCACAGATTCAACATTGCCCATAGACTCAACACTGACCATAGTCTCAACACTGTCCATAGACTCAACACTGCCCACAGACTCAACACTGCGCATAGACTCAACACTGCACATAGACTCAACACTGCACTTCTGATTAGCGCGGTGGTGCGAAAGAAGTTCAACACACGCTCCAGGTTGGGTTGGGTGTGGTGGGGTGTTTACCTGTGCGTGCCCTGTGCCCGCAGGAGATCCAGGGCAACGTGAACACACAGGACGTGGTGTGTTTACCTGTGTGTCTACCTGTGTGTTTACCTGTGTTTAACTGTGCCCACAGGTGATCCAGGGTAACGTGAACACACAGGACGTGGGGTGTTTGCCTGTGTTTACCTGTGTGTCTACCTGTGTGTTTACCTGTGTTTACCTGTGCCCGCAGGAGATCCAGGGCAACGTGAACACACAGGACGTGGTGTGTTTACCTGTGTGTCTACCTGTGTGTTTACCTGTGTTTACCTGTGCCCACAGGTGATCCAGGGCAAAGTGAACACACAGGACGTGGTGTGTTTACCTGTGTGTTTACCTGTGTGTCTACCTGTGTTTACCTGTGTTTACCTGTGCCCACAGGTGATCCAGGGTAACGTGAACACACAGGACGTGGGGTGTTTACCTGTGTGTCTACCTGTGTCTACCTGTGTGTCTACCTGTGCCCACAGGTGATCCAGGGCAACGTGAACACACAGGACGTGGTGTGTTTACCTGTGTGTCTACCTGTGCCCACAGGTGATCCAGGGCAACGTGAACACACAGGACGTGATGTGTTTACCTGTGTGTTTACCTGTGTGTCTACCTGTGTGTCTACCTGTGTGTTTACCTGTGTGTCTACCTGTGCCCACAGGTGATCCAGGGTAACGTGAACACACAGGACGTGGTGTGTTTACCTGTGTTTACCTGTGCCCACAGGTGATCCAGGGTAACGTGAACACACAGGACGTGGTGTGTTTACCTGTGTTTACCTGTACCCACAGGTGATCCAGGGTAACGTGAACACACAGGACGTGGTGTGTTTACCTGTGTGTTTACCTGTGTGTTTACCTGTGTGTCTACCTGTGTTTACCTGTACCCACAGGTGATCCAGGGTAACGTGAACACACAGGACGTGGTGTGTTTACCTGTGTGTCTACCTGTGCCCACAGGTGATCCAGGGTAACGTGAACACACAGGACGTGGTGTGTTTACCTGTGTGTTTACCTGTGCCCCCAGGTGATCCAGGGCAACGTGAACACACAGGACGTGGTGTGTTTACCTGTGTGTTTACCTGTGCCCCCAGGTGATCCAGGGCAACGTGAACACACAGGACGTGGTGTGTTTACCTGTGTGTGCCCTGTGTTTACCTGTGTGTTTACCTGTGTGTTTACCTGTGTGTTTACCTGTGTGTCTACCTGTGCCCACAGGTGATCCAGGGTAACGTGAACACACAGGACGTGGTGTGTTTACCTGTGTGTTTACCTGTGTGTTTACATGTGTGTTTACCTGTACCCACAGGTGATCCAGGGTAACGTGAACACACAGGACGTGGTGCTCAAGGACCTGGGGCCCGCGCTCGTCGCTCGCTTCGTGCGCTTCGTCGCCGTCACCGACCGCGCCATGAGCGTCTGCATGCGCGTCGAGCTCTATGGCTGTCCCTGGGCTGGTGGGGCCCCCACCACCTTAACACCCCCAGCCAACACCCCAGCCAACACCCCAGCCAACACCCCCCAACTCTAATACCCCCCAGCCAACACCCCAGCCAACACCCCCCCACCCTAACACCCCCCAGCCAACACCCCCCCACTCTAATACCCCCCAGCCAACACCCCAGCCAACACCCCCCAGCCAACACCCCAGCCAACACCCCCCAACTCTAATACCCCCCAGCCAACACCCCAGCCAACACCCCCCCCACTCTAATACCCCCCAGCCAACACCCCCCCCACTCTAATACCCCCCAGCCAACACCCCCCCCACTCTAATACCCCCCAGCCAACACCCCCCCACTCTAATACCCCCCAGCCAACACCCCAGCCAACACCCCCCAGCCAACACCCCAGCCAACACCCCCCCCACTCTAATACCCCCCAGCCAACACCCCAGCCAACACCCCCCCCCACTCTAATACCCCCCAGCCAACACCCCAGCCAACACCCCCCAGCCAACACCCCAGCCAACACCCCCCCCACTCTAATACCCCCCAGCCAACACCCCAGCCAACACCCCCCCCCACTCTAATACCCCCCAGCCAACACCCCCCCACTAACAACCCCCCCCCTCCCCACCACGAGGCCCGTCCTCCCCCGGCTCCCCGCGTGTGTCACCCCGTGTGTCACCAACATGTCACCCCGTGTGTCACCCCGTGTGTGACCCCGCGTGTCACCCCGCGTGTCACCCCGCGTGTCACCCCGCGTGTCACCCCGTGTGTCACCAACGTGTCACCCCGCGTGTCACCCCGCGTGTCACCCCGCGTGTCACCCCGTGTGTCACCAACGTGTCACCCCGCGTGTCACCCCGTGTGTCACCCCGTATGTCACCCGGTGTGTCACCCTGTGTGTCACCAACGTGTCACCCCGCGTGTCACCCCGTGTGTCACCCCGTGTGTCACCCCGTGTGTTACCCCGCGTGTCACCCAGACGGACTCGTCTCCTATTCGGCCCCCGAGGGCGAGACGCTCCTCCTGCCCTCCCTGGGGCCCGCCAACTTCAACGACTCCACTTACGACGGTTTCATCGCCTCCCGGTGAGGCCTCTACCCGTGGTGGACACTCACTCCACAGTGGTGGACACTCACTCCACAGTGGTGGACACTCACACCACAGTGGTGGACACTCACTCCACAGTGGTGGACACTCACTCCACAGTGGTGGACACTCACACACACCACAGTGGTGGACACTCACTCCACAGTGGTGGACACTCACTCCACAGTGGTGGACACTCACTCCACAGTGGTGGACACTCACTCACTCCACAGTGGTGGACACTCACACCACAGTGGTGGACACTCACTCCACAGTGGTGGACACTCACTCCACAGTGGTGGACACTCACTCCACAGTGGTGGACACTCACTCCACAGTGGTGGACACTCACACCACAGTGGTGGACACTCGTACCACAGTGGTGGACACTCACTCCACAGTGGTGGACACTCACTCCACAGTGGTGGACACTCACACCACAGTGGTGGACACTCACTCCACAGTGGTGGACACTCACTCCACAGTGGTGGACACTCACTCCACAGTGGTGGACACTCACACCACAGTGGTGGACACTCACTCCACAGTGGTGGACACTCACTCACTCCACAGTGGTGGACACTCACACCACAGTGGTGGACACTCACTCACTCCACAGTGGTGGACACTCACTCCACAGTGGTGGACACTCACTCCACAGTGGTGGACACTCACACCACAGTGGTGGACACTCACACCACAGTGGTGGACACTCACTCACTCCACAGTGGTGGACACTCACTCCACAGTGGTGGACACTCACTCCACAGTGGTGGACACTCACACCACAGTGGTGGACACTCACTCACTCCACAGTGGTGGACACTCACTCCACAGTGGTGGACACTCACACCACAGTGGTGGACACTCACTCCACAGTGGTGGACACTCACTCCACAGTGGTGGACACTCACTCCACAGTGGTGGACACTCACACCACAGTGGTGGACACTCACTCCACAGTGGTGGACACACACACACCACAGTGGTGAACACTCACTCACTCCACAGTAGTGGACACTCACACACACCACAGTGGTGGACACTCACAAACACCACAGTGGTGGACACTCACTCACTCCACAGTGGTGGACACTCACACACACCACAGTGGTGGACACTCACACACACCACAGTGGTGGACACTCACTCACACCACAGTGGTGGACACTCACTCACACCACAGTGGTGGACACTCACTCACTCCACAGTGGTGGACACTCACACACACACACCACAGTGGTGGACACTCACACACACCACAGTGGTGGACACTCACACACACCACAGTGGTGGCACAGTGGTGGACACTCACTCACACCACAGTGGTGGACACTCACTCCACAGTGGTGGACACTCACTCACTCCACAGTGGTGGACACTCACTCACACCACAGTGGTGGACACTCACTCACTCCACAGTGGTGGACACTCACTCACACCACAGTGGTGGACACTCACTCACACCACAGTGGTGGACACTCACTCACTCCACAGTGGTGGACACTCACTCACACCACAGTGGTGGACACTCACTCATTCCACAGTGGTGGACACAGTGGTGGACACTCACACCACAGTGGTGGACACTCACTCCACAGTGGTGGACACTCACACCACAGTGGTGGACACTCACACCACAGTGGTGGACACAGTGGAGGACACTCACTCACACCACAGTGGTGGACACAGTGGAGGACACTCACTCACACCACAGTGGTGGACACAGTGGTGGACACTCACACACACCACAGTGGTGGACACTCACACCACAGTGGTGGACAAAGTGGTGGACACTCACACTCTCCACAGTGGTGGACACTCACACACACCACAGTGGTGGACACTCACACACACCACAGTGGTGGACACTCACTCTCCACAGTGGTGGACACTCACACCACAGTGGTGGACACTCACTCCACAGTGGTGGACACTCACACACACCACGTGTCTCTCTCTCCGTGTCCCCCCCAGGCAGATGTACGGCGGTCTCGGCCAGCTGACCGACGGCGTCTGGGGCCTCGACGATTTTGCGCTGAGCCCCGAGCACCGCGTGTGGCCGGGCTACGACTACGTCGGCTGGAGCAACGTCAGCCTCAGCCTGCCCTACCTGCTCATGCACTTCGAGTTCGACGAGCCCCGAAACTTCTCAGCCATGAAGGTGCCACAACCCCACCCCCCTCCATCACCCCCACCCCCGTGTCCCACCCCCCTCCATCACCCCCACCGTGTCCCACCCCCCTCCATCACCCCCACCGTGTCCCACCCCCCTCCATCACCCCCACCCCACCCCCGTGTCCCACCCCCCCGTGTCCCACCCCACATCCTCCTTAACCCCCACCGGCCCTCCCCCATCCTCCCTCACCACACCCCCCCCCCCCCCGTGTATCCCAAGTGTCTCGTCTCCCATCCGTGTCTCCCCCCCTCCTCCCACCTCCCCTCCCCCCCACCTCCCCTCCCCTCCCCCCTGTCTCCCCCTCTCATCTCTCCCCCCCACCCCGTCCTCCCCCCACGTCTCCCCCCACGTGACACGGACAGGTCCACTGCAACAACATGTTCCAGAGCGGCGTGCAGACGTTCCGCGAGGCTCGCTGCTTCTTCCGCCGCTCCGCCAGTGACGAGTGGGAGGGTGGCGGCGGCGGCGGTGGCGGTGAGGAGGAGGAGGAGGAGGAGGTGGGCGTGGGGCTGGTGGTGGAGCCGGACACGGCCGACCCGCGCGCACGCTTCATCACCGTTCCGCTTCGCCAGCGCAACGCCATCGCCATCAAGTGCCACTTTTACCTGGGCGCCGCGTGGCTCCTCATCAGCGAGATTTCGTTCCACTCGGGTGGGTGCCGACGGGGAGGATGGGAGTTGGCGCGCGTGCGAGGGCGAGTGGGTGGGTCGAGTGGGTGGGTCGAGTGGGTGGGTCGAGCGAGTTGGTGGGTCGAGCGAGTGGGTGGGTCGAGCGAGTTGGTGGGTTGAGCGAGTTGGTGGGTCGAGCGAGCTGGTGGGTCGAGCGAGTGGGTGGGTCGAGCGAGTGGGTGGGTCGAGTGGGTGGGTCGAGCGAGTTGGTGGGTTGAGCGAGTTGGTGGGTCGAGCGAGTTGGTGGGTCGAGCGAGTTGGTGGGTCGAGCGAGTTGGTGGGTCGAGCGAGCTGGTGGGTCGAGCGAGTTGGTGGGTCGAGCGAGTTGGTGGGTCGAGTTGGTGGGTCGAGCGAGTGGGTGGGTCGAGCGAGTTGGTGGGTCGAGCGAGTTGGTGGGTCGAGCGAGCGGGTGGGTCGAGCGAGTTGGTGGGTCGAGCGAGCTGGTGGGTCGAGCGAGTTGGTGGGTCGAGCGAGTGGGTGGGTCGAGCGAGCTGGTGGGTCGAGCGAGTTGGTGGGTCGAGCGAGTGGGTGGGTCGAGCGAGCTGGTGGGTCGAGCGAGTTGGTGGGTCGAGCGAGTGGGTGGGTCGAGCGAGCTGGTGGGTCGAGCGAGTGGGTGGGTCGAGCGAGCTGGTGGGTCGAGCGAGCGGGTGGGTGGGTTGAGCGAGCGGGTGGGTCGAGCGAGTTGGTGGGTTGAGCGAGCTGGTGGGTGGGTGGGTCGAGTTGGTGGGTCGAGCGAGTGAGTGGGTGGGTTGAGCGAGTGGTTCAGTAGGTGAGTCAGCGGGTGACCGAGCGAGTGGCTGGGTGAGTGAATGAGTGAGCTTGTGAGTGGCTGAGTGGATGAGCTAGTGAGTGAGTGGATGAGCTAGTGAGTGGGTGAGCGAGTGGATGAGTAGGTGAGCTTGTAAGTGGGTGGGTGAGTGAGCGAGTGAGTGGATGAGCTAGTGAGTGGATGAGTGGGTAAGCTTGTGAGTGGGTGGGTAAGTGAGCGAGTGAGTGGATGAGCTAGCGAGTGAGTTTGTGAGTGGGTGGCTGAGTGGGTGGGTGAGTGGGTGAGCGAGTGAGTGGATGAGCTAGTGAGTGAATGGGTGAGTGGATGAGTGGGTGGGTGAGTGGATGAGCTAGCGAGCGAGTGGATGAGTGGGTAAGCTTGTGAGTGGGTGAGTGAGCGAGTGAGCGGGTGACCCTGGGGGGCATTATTCTGCCAGTAGTAGGGCGGACAATGATTGCTGCTGCTGAGTCGTCTGGCCTAGGGGCACCCCCAGCGGTAGCTGTTCCTGTGCACTACTCTGCCAGTACCAGGAGGGGGAGGGGGGGGGTGGGGCGATGATTGCTGCAGGGGTCACGCTGCGCCACCTCGTGTCCGTGACCGGCTCTGACCTCACGCTCGGGTCCCCCCCCCCCCCACCGGCCCCTCCCTTCCCCTCTCCGTCTCCGCAGACCGGAGCCAGGAGCCCGTGTCACGGGCCCCGCCCCCCCCCACTCCCCCACGGGGGGGGGCCCGCAGCACCCCACCGCCCCCACCGCCCGCCCCGCCAGGGGGGGGCCTCCCGCCCTCACGGCGGCCCCCTAGCACGCGAGGGCCGGAGGCCACGAGCCGTCCGCACGGTGAGCGTGGAGGAGGAGGTTCGCTCGGCCCATCATCAACGCTCGCTCGGCCCATCATCAACGCTCGCTCGGCCCATCATCAACGCTCGCTCGGCCCATCATCAACGCTCGCTCGGCCCATCATCAACGCTCGCTCGGCCCATCATCAACGCTCGCTCGGCCCATCATCAACGCTCGCTCGGCCCATCATCAACGCTCGCTCGGCCCATCATCAACGCTCGCTCGGCCCATCATCAACGCTCGCTCGGCCCATCATCAACGCTCGCTCGGCCCATCATCAACGCTCGCTCGGCCCATCATCAACGCTCGCTCGGCCCATCATCAACGCTCGCTCGGCCCATCATCAACGTTCGCTCGGCCCATCATCAACGCTCGCTCGGCCCATCATCAACGCTCGCTTGGCCCATCATCAACGTTCGCTCGGCCCATCATCAACGCTCGCTCGGCCCATCATCAACGCTCGCTCGGCCCATCATCAACGCTCGCTCGGCCCATCATCAACGCTCGCTCGGCCCATCATCAACGCTCGCTCGGCCCATCATCAACGCTCGCTCGGCCCATCATCAACGCTCGCTCGGCCCATCATCAACGCTCGCTCGGCCCATCATCAACGCTCGCTCCAGGGGAAGGCGTTGGAGGGGGGGGGTCGATAAAACGGGTGACCACTTTGTGTGGGGAAGATCTCATAATGATAATGACGATTCAGATTTTTTTATTTTTGGTTCTTTCGGTACAGGCACGTAGATAGAAAAATAATACAAGAGAATGTGAATACATTTTTTACTTTTATTCACTTTATTAAATAATAATAAAATTTACTGAATAAAGTTTTTTATTCACTTAAATAAAAAAAAATAAAGTGAATACATTTGTACTTTTATTCACTTGAATTGTATTACTGTAATTCTTCTATCTTCGTCACTTTACCGCAAGAACCAAAGAATAACGTTTCCGATGCATGATGCGCATCCCGTCCGCGGGCCCCAACGTGAAACGCGCGAGAGGCAGGAGACGAGAGTAGAACCAGGGACGGAGTGAGAGTGGGAAGGGAAGGTTGGTTTCAACGAGATGGGCCTTCAAAGCAGGCTTGGTTATATTCATACGGAGAGAGCCCGCGTCCCCCATCCACAGGATCGCGCTGCGACATCGCGTCGCTGGTCCGGCCACCGCCCTTGCCTCGCACTTTGCAATCGTTACGACGGCCAATTATTACAGATCGAACACCAAACAACGATCATTGCTCGCCCGCAGCGTGGAGATTTTGTCCGGGCGCCCAGTTTGACTCGCGGGCTCTCGCGACGCCCACGCCTCTCCACAAATCTGGCCGCTGTCCGCCCAACGAGGCTGCCTGTAGTTACGGGCGAAACGTCGAGCTGCTCAGATTGTGAATGTCGCGGCTTGGCTCCCCAGCGCACAGCCGGCGGTGCTGTGCTCGCGACGGGCTGGCAACGTCCTGCTCACGTGACACACAACCCTCACCGGTCGGCCGTGCCGTGCCGGGCGGCAGCGGCGGGCCTAACGACGCAACATTTGTATACTTGTACCTACGCGGTCTCACAAAACGTCACGCGCCCGCACGCTGCACCCCCCCCGGTGCGAACTCAGGCACGAGGGTGCCGGGCGCGCCGGGGGCGACGCTGTCCGGGCGGCCCGTGGACACGGCCGACGAGAGCGCTCCCGTGCTCGTCGCCTGCCTCGTCGCCATCATCCTCCTCCTCGTCGTCATCATCGCGCTCATCCTCTGGCGGCACAACTGGAGGAAGCTCCTCGAGAAGGTGGGGGGGGGGGGGGCGTGGGGGGGGTGGGAACCCAATGGCAAAAACAGCCAGCAACAATCAGCACCGCCAACGGGGGTTTTTTCTCCCCCTTTTATTTTTTTTTACGAGGCACCAGAGGTCACGCGAACGGCCAGCAACAATCAGCGCCGGCATAATCGTAATGCGCGCGGTCGCCGGCCGTTGCGCGTGAGGACCAGAGGTCAAGCGGACGTCGAAAACGGCCGGCGACAATCGGCCCCCGCCCCCCTCTCCACGCCCCCCTCTCCACGCCCCCCTGCTCCCTCCCCCCAGGCCCCGCGCGCCATGCTGGATGACGGCATGACGGTGCGCCTGTCGGTGCCGTGTGACACGGTGATGTTCAACGGGCGCTCGCTGCAGCGCCTCGGCTCGGCCCTGCCGCAGACGCTGCCGCCCGGCTACCGTGAGCCGGGCCCGCGGGCCACGCGCCGGCTGCTGCACACGGAGCGCCAGCTGGAGCACGCAGAGGGCGGCGGTGCGTTGGTGGTGGTTGGTGGTGGTGGTGGTTGTGGTGGTCGTGGTGGTGGTAGTGGTGCTTGGTGGTGGTGATTGTGGTAGTGGTGGTCTTGGTGGTCGTGGATGTGGTAGTGGTGCTTGGTGGTCGTGGTAGTGGTGGTCCTGGTGGTCGTGGTTGTGGTGGTTCTGGTGGTCGTGGTGGTGTTGGTGGTAGTGGTGGTCCTGGTGGTTGTGGTAGTGGTGGTTGTCGTGGTTAGTGGTCGTGGTGGTAGTGGTTGGTGGTCGTGGTTGGTGGTCGTGGTGGTCGTGGTTGGTGGTCGTGGTTGGTGGTCGTGGTTGGTGGTAGTGGTGGTTCTAGTGGTTGTGGTGGTGGTAGTGGTGGTTGTGGTGGTCGTGGTGGTTGTGGTGGTCGTGGTGGTGGTGGAGAGCGGTAGTGTATTGCTGCATTACGAACCCAGCGACCCGAGTTCGATTCCCGCCCACGGCCACCAACACCTGTGACGATTACCTGAACCGGTCCTGGGCCTCCCCTAGGTCGACTCAGCCTCAAATGAGTAACTGGGGTGGGAGTGTAAACATCGCTGGGCGTGGTGCTGGCCACCCACCCCCTCGTGTGCCGTGCCGGCCTTCATACGGGAAAGAAAAGTGACCCAACCTCCGACCCCCGTGTCGAGACCCCGGTGGTGAGACCCCCGTGGTGAGACCCCCATGGTGAGACCCCGTGGTGAGACCCCAACGGTGAGACCCCCGTGGTGAGACCCCACGGTGAGACCCCCGTGGTGAGACCCCTGCAGTGAGACCCCCGTGGTGCGTGTTGCAGGCTGCCGCGACTGTGGGGACTACGCGGAACCGGAGCTGCCGACGTGCGACGGCGCCCAGCACTACGCCGTGGCCGACATCCTGGACATGCAGGTACCCACCCACACATAGTCTCTGGTGGACATGCAGGTACCCACCCACACATAGTCTCCTGTGGACATGCAGGTACCCACCCACACATAGTCTCCTGTAGTCATGCAGGTACCCACCCACACATAGTCTCCTGTGGACATGCAGGTACCCACCCACACGTAGTCTCCTGTAGACATGCAGGTACCCACCCACACGTAGTCTCCTGTAGACATGCAGGTACCCACCCACACGTAGTCTCCTGTGGACATGCAGGTACCCACCCACACATAGTCTCCTGTGGACATGCAGGTACCCACCCACACATAGTCTCCTGTGGACATGCAGGTACCCACCCACACGTAGTCTCCTGTGGACATGCAGGTACCCACCCACACATAGTCTCCTGTAGACATGCAGGTACCCACCCACACGTAGTCTCCTGTGGACATGCAGGTACCCACCCACACATAGTCTCCTGTAGACATGCAGGTACCCACCCACACGTAGTCTCCTGTAGACATGCAGGTACCCACCCACACATAGTCTCCTGTAGACATGCAGGTACCCACCCACACGTAGTCTCCTGTAGACATGCAGGTACCCACCCACACGTAGTCTCCTGTGGACATGCAGGTACCCACCCACACATAGTCTCCTGTGGACATGCAGGTACCCACCCACACATAGTCTCTGGTGGACATGCAGGTACCCACCCACACGTAGTCTCCTGTGGACATGCAGGTACCCACCCACACATAGTCTCCTGTAGACATGCAGGTACCCACCCACACGTAGTCTCCTGTAGACATGCAGGTACCCACCCACACATAGTCTCCTGTAGACATGCAGGTACCCACCCACACATAGTCTCTGGTGGACATGCAGGTACCCACCCACACATAGTCTCTGGTGGACATGCAGGTACCCACCCACACATAGTCTCCTGTAGACATGCAGGTACCCACCCACACATAGTCTCTGGTGGACATGCAGGTACCCACCCACACATAGTCTCCTGTGGACATGCAGGTACCCACCCACACGTAGTCTCCTGTAGACATGCAGGTACCCACACATAGTCTCCTGTAGACAAGCAGGTACCCACCCACACGTAGTCTCCTGTAGACATGCAGGTACCCACTCACACGTAGTCTCTGGTGGACATGCAGGTACCCACCCACACGTAGTCTCCTGTGGACATACAGGTACCCACCCACACATAGTCTCCTGTGGACATGCAGGTACCCACCCACACATAGTCTCCTGTAGACATGCAGGTACCCACTCACACGTAGTCTCCTGTAGACATGCAGGTACCCACTCACACGTAGTCTCCTGTAGACATGCAGGTACCCACTCACACGTAGTCTCCTGTAGACATGCAGGTACCCACTCACACGTAGTCTCCTGTAGACATGCAGGTACCCACCCACACATAGTCTCTGGTGGACATGCAGGTACCCACCCACACATAGTCTCCTGTAGACATGCAGGTACCCACCCACACATAGTCTCCTGTAGACATGCAGGTACCCACCCACACATAGTCTCCTGTAGACATGCAGGTACCCACCCACACATAGTCTCTGGTGGACATGCAGGTACCCACCCACACGTAGTCTCCTGTAGACATGCAGGTACCCACCCACACGTAGTCTCCTGTGGACATGCAGGTACCCACCCACACATAGTCTCCTGTGGACATGCAGGTACCCACCCACACGTAGTCTCCTGTAGACATGCAGGTACCCACCCACACGTAGTCTCCTGTAGACATGCAGGTACCCACCCACACATAGTCTCCTGTGGACATGCAGGTACCCACCCACACATAGTCTCCTGTAGACATGCAGGTACCCACCCACACATAGTCTCTGGTGGACATGCAGGTACCCACCCACACGTAGTCTCCTGTAGACATGCAGGTACCCACTCACACATAGTCTCCTGTAGACATGCAGGTACCCACCCACACATAGTCTCCTGTGGACATGCAGGTACCCACCCACACATAGTCTCCTGTGGACATGCAGGTACCCACCCACACATAGTCTCCTGTGGACATGCAGGTACCCACCCACATGTAGTCTCCTGTGGACATGCAGGTACCCACCCACACATAGTCTCCTGTGGACATGCAGGTACCCACCCACACATAGTCTCCTGTGGACATGCAGGTACCCACCCACACGTAGTCTCCTGTGGACATGCAGGTACCCACCCACACGTAGTCTCCTGTGGACATGCAGGTACCCACCCACACGTAGTCTCCTGTAGACATGCAGGTACCCACCCACACGTAGTCTCCTGTGGACATGCAGGTACCCACCCACACGTAGTCTCCTGTAGACATGCAGGTACCCACCCACACGTAGTCTCCTGTGGACATGCAGGTACCCACCCACACATAGTCTCTGGTGGACATGCAGGTACCCACCCACACATAGTCTCCTGTAGACATGCAGGTACCCACCCACACATAGTCTCCTGTAGACATGCAGGTACCCACCCACACGTAGTCTCCTGTAGACATGCAGGTACCCACCCACACATAGTCTCCTGTGGACATGCAGGTACCCACCCACACATAGTCTCCTGTGGACATGCAGGTACCCACCCACACATAGTCTCCTGTGGACATGCAGGTACCCACCCACATGTAGTCTCCTGTGGACATGCAGGTACCCACCCACACATAGTCTCCTGTGGACATGCAGGTACCCACCCACACATAGTCTCCTGTGGACATGCAGGTACCCACCCACACGTAGTCTCCTGTGGACATGCAGGTACCCACCCACACGTAGTCTCCTGTGGACATGCAGGTACCCACCCACACGTAGTCTCCTGTAGACATGCAGGTACCCACCCACACGTAGTCTCCTGTGGACATGCAGGTACCCACCCACACGTAGTCTCCTGTAGACATGCAGGTACCCACCCACACGTAGTCTCCTGTGGACATGCAGGTACCCACCCACACATAGTCTCTGGTGGACATGCAGGTACCCACCCACACATAGTCTCCTGTAGACATGCAGGTACCCACCCACACATAGTCTCCTGTAGACATGCAGGTACCCACTCACACGTAGTCTCCTGTAGACATGCAGGTACCCACCCACACATAGTCTCCTGTGGACATGCAGGTACCCACCCACACATAGTCTCCTGTAGACATGCAGGTACCCACCCACACGTAGTCTCCTGTGGACATGCAGGTACCCACCCACACGTAGTCTCCTGTGGACATGCAGGTACCCACCCACACATAGTCTCCTGTGGACATGCAGGTACCCACCCACACATAGTCTCCTGTGGACATGCAGGTACCCACCCACACATAGTCTCCTGTGGACATGCAGGTACCCACCCACACGTAGTCTCCTGTGGACATGCAGGTACCCACCCACACGTAGTCTCCTGTGGACATGCAGGTACCCACCCACACGTAGTCTCCTGTGGACATGCAGGTACCCACCCACACGTAGTCTCCTGTAGACATGCAGGTACCCACCCACACGTAGTCTCCTGTGGACATGCAGGTACCCACCCACACGTAGTCTCCTGTAGACATGCAGGTACCCACCCACACGTAGTCTCCTGTGGACATGCAGGTACCCACCCACACATAGTCTCTGGTGGACATGCAGGTACCCACCCACACATAGTCTCCTGTAGACATGCAGGTACCCACCCACACATAGTCTCCTGTAGACATGCAGGTACCCACTCACACGTAGTCTCCTGTAGACATGCAGGTACCCACCCACACATAGTCTCCTGTGGACATGCAGGTACCCACCCACACATAGTCTCCTGTAGACATGCAGGTACCCACCCACACGTAGTCTCCTGTGGACATGCAGGTACCCACCCACACATAGTCTCCTGTGGACATGCAGGTACCCACCCACACATAGTCTCCTGTGGACATGCAGGTACCCACCCACACATAGTCTCCTGTGGACATGCAGGTACCCACCCACACGTAGTCTCCTGTGGACATGCAGGTACCCACCCACACGTAGTCTCCTGTGGACATGCAGGTACCCACCCACACATAGTCTCCTGTAGGCATGCAGGTACCCACCCACACATAGTCTCCTGTAGACATGCAGGTACCCACCCACACGTAGTCTCCTGTAGACATGCAGGTACCCACCCACACGTAGTCTCCTGTAGACATGCAGGTACCCACCCACACGTAGTCTCCTGTGGACATGCAGGTACCCACCCACACGTAGTCTCCTGTGGACATGCAGGTACCCACCCACACGTAGTCTCTGGTGGACATGCAGGTACCCACCCACACGTAGTCTCCTGTGGACATGCAGCTACCCACCCACACGTAGTCTCCTGTAGACATGCAGGTACCCACCCACACATAGTCTCCTGTAGACATGCAGGTACCCACCCACACATAGTCTCCTGTAGACATGCAGGTACCCACCCACACATAGTCTCCTGTGGACATGCAGGTACCCACCCACACGTAGTCTCCTGTGGACATGCAGGTACCCACCCACACATAGTCTCCTGTGGACATGCAGGTACCCACCCACACGTAGTCTCCTGTAGACATGCAGGTACCCACCCACACGTAGTTTCTGGTGGACATGCAGGTACCCACCCACACGTAGTCTCCTGTGGACATGCAGGTATCCACCCACACGTAGTCTCCTGTGGACATGCAGGTACCCACCCACACGTAGTCTCTGGTGGACATGCAGGTACCCACCCACACGTAGTCTCTGGTGGACATGCAGGTACTCACCCACACGTAGTCTCTGGTGGACATGCAGGTACTCACCCACACGTAGTCTCTGGTGGACATGCAGGTACTCACCCACACGTAGTCTCTGGTGGACATGCAGGTACTCACCCACACGTAGTCTCTGGTGGACATGCAGGTACTCACACAGGTAAAGGTCCCCCACGTAGTCTCTGGTGGACATGCAGGTACCCACCCACACGTAGTCTCCTGTGGACATGCAGGTACCCACCCACACGTGGTCTCCTGTGGACATGCAGGTACTCACCCAGGCAAAGGTCTCCCACGTAGTCTCTGGTGGACATGCAGGTACCCACCCACACGTAGTCTCTGGTGGACATGCAGGTACCCACCCACACTTAGTCTCTGGTGGACATGCAGGTACTCACCCAGGCAAAGGTCTTCACGTAGTCTCTGGTGGACATGCAGGTACCCACCCACACTTAGTCTCTGGTGGACATGCAGGTACTCACCCAGGTAAAGGTCTCCACGTAGTCTCTGGTGGACATACAGGTACTCACCCAGGTAAAGGTCTCCATGTAGTCTCTGGTGGACATGCAGGTACTCACGCACACGTAGTCTCCTGTGGACATGCAGGTACTCACCCAGGTAAAGGTCTCCACGTAGCCTCTGGTGGACATGCAGGTACTCACCCAGGGAAAAGTCTCCACGTAGTCTCCTGTGGACATGCAGGTACTCACCCAGGTAAAGGTCTCCACGTAGTCTCTGGTGGACATGCAGGTACTCACCCAGGCAAAGGTCTCCACGTAGTCTCTGGTGGACATGCAGGTACTCACCCAGGCAAAGGTCTCCCACGTAGTCTCCTGTGGACATGCAGGTACTCACACAGGCAAAGGTCTCCCACGTAGTCTCCTGTGGACATGCAGGTACTCACACAGGGAAAGGTCTCCACGTAGTCTCTGGTGGACATGCAGGTACTCACCCAGGCAAAGGTCTCCACGTAGTCTCTGGTGGACATGCAGGTACTCACACAGGCAAAGGTCCCCCGCGTAGCCTGCGGTGGACCGTCGGGGCAAGTGCGGCGTCCGCCCGTGAAGCTCCGCCACCGTGGCACACGGCGGGGCGGCCGGCGCCGCGCCCGGCCGCCTTTGTCTCCCCGGGCGGCGGTGTTTACCGCGCACCGCCACCAGGTGCTCATTTGAGGCCGAGTCGACCCAGGGGTGGTGTCTGCTACACTGCACGTGGCGTGGGCTCTGACCCAGCGACGGCGGGGGTTGGTGGATCACCGCTCGGATTTTGCGACGCTCCCTTCCCGTGGCCGGCAACGCCTCGATATGTCGAGGGCGGCAGAGCTTGGGGCTGGCTGCTGCGTTCCCACTCCTCGTCTGTGGTTCCTGCTCCTCTCTCTCCGAGTCGTGATGATGTTGTTGATGCTGTTGATGTTGTTGATGTTGATGCTGTTGTTAATATTTATGCTGTTGATGTTGTTGATGTTGATGCTGTTGTTAATGTTGATGCTGTTGATGTTGCTCATGTTGATGTTCATGTTGTCGTTTATGTTGTTGATGATGTCGATGTTGTCGATGTTGTTGTTGATGCTGTTGATGTTGATGCTGTTGATGTTGATGCTGTTGATGCTGTTGATGCTGTTGATGCTGTTGATGTTGATGCTGTTGATGCTGTTGATGTTGATGCTGTTGATGTTGTTAATGTTGATGCTGTTGTTAATGTTGATGCTGTTGATGCTGTTGATGTTGATAATGTTGTTAATGTTGATGCTGCTGTTAATGTTGATGCTCTTGATGTTGCTCATGTTGATGTTCATGTTGTCGTTTATGTTGTTGATGATGTCGATGGTGTCCATGTTGTTGTCGATGTTGTTGTCGATGTTGTCTGTCGATGTTGTTTGTCGATGTTGTTGTTGTTGTCGCCGTTGTGCCGCCAGGGTGTGACGGGCAGCAGCGCCTACGCCGTGCCCGCGGTGCCGGGAGACGCGGCGGCGGTGCCGGGCCACCTCGAGGTGCCGGGCCACCACGAGGTGCCGGGCCACCACGAGGTGCCGGGCCACCACGTAGCGCGGCTCCTCGAGGTGCCGCGTGAGACGCTGCGCGTGCGGGAGAAGCTGGGGGAGGGGCAGTTCGGAGAGGTGAGACACTGAGACACTGAGACACTGGGGAGACAGCGAGACACTGAGACACTGGGGAGACAACGAGACCACTGGGACACTGGGGAGACGAGACACTGGGACATTGGGGAGACAATGAGACACTGAGACATCGGGGAGACGAGACCACTGGGACATTGGAGAGACAACGAGACCACTGGGACATTGGGGAGACAATGAGACACTGAGACATCGGGGAGACGACGAGACACTGAGACACTGGGGAGACAACGAGACCACTGGGACATTGGGGAGACAACGAGACACTGAGACACTGGGGAGACACTGAGACACTGAGACATCGGGGAGACAGCGAGACCACTGGGACATTGGGGAGACAACGAGACACTGAGACACTGGGGAGACAATGAGACACTGAGACATCGGGGAGACAACGAGACCACTGGGACATTGGGGAGACAACGAGACACTGAGACACTGGGGAGACAATGAGACACTGAGACATCGGGGAGACGAGACCGCTGGGACACTGGGGAGACAACGAGACCACTGGGACATTGGGGAGACAACGAGACACTGAGACACTGGGACATTGGGGAGACGAGACCACTGGGGCATCGGGGATACAACGAGACCACTGGGACATTGGGGAGACAACGAGACACTGAGACACTGAGACCACTGGGACATTGGGGAGACAACGAGACACTGAGACACTGAGACCACTGGGACATTGGGGAGACAACGAGACACTGAGACACTGAGACCACTGGGACATTGGGGAGACAACGAGACACTGAGACACTGAGACACTGGGACATTGGGGAGACGAGACCGCTGGTACATCGAGGAGACAACGAGAGCACTGGGACATTGGGGAGACGAGACACTGAGACACTGGGACACTGGGACACAGGACACAGGGACATGGTGATGACGATGATATGGCGTTTATTGTGGTTGTGTGATCATGACGTTGATGATGACAATGATGACGACGATGATGGCGGCGATGACGACGATGACGACGAGGATGACGACGACGACGACGTGCCGCTCTGGTCGTGTGTCCGCCTGGCCTGGCAGGTGCTGCTGTGCGAGGCCGTGGGGCTGCCGCGGTGCGTGGACGATGACGAGGTGGAGGAGGTGGAGGAGCGCGACGAGGGAGGCACGAGGGGGGGGCCACCGCAGCCCACACTCGTCGCTGTCAAGATGCTGCGGGAAGACGCCTCGAGCAGCGCCAGGTGAGCGTGCGTGTCATGTGTGTGTCATGTGTGTGTCATGTGTGTGTCATGTGTGTGTCATGTGTGTGTCATGTGTGTGTCATGTGTGTCATGTGTGTGTCATGTGTGTGTCATGTGTGTGTGTCATGTGTGTGTGTGTCATGTGTGTGTCATGTGTGTGTCATGTGTGTGTCATGTGTGTGTGTCATGTGTGTGTCATGTGTGTGTCATGTGTGTGTCATGTGTGTGTCATGTGTGTGTCATGTGTGTGTCATGTGTGTGTGTCATGTGTGTGTCATGTGTGTGTGTCATGTGTGTGTCATGTGTGTGTCATGTGTGTGTGTCATGTGTGTGTCATGTGTGTGTCATGTGTGTGTCATGTGTGTGTGTCATGTGTGTGTGTGTCATGTGTGTGTCATGTGTGTGTCATGTGTGTGTCATGTGTGTGTGTCATGTGTGTGTCATGTGTGTGTGTCATGTGTGTGTCATGTGTGTGTCATGTGTGTGTCATGTGTGTGTCATGTGTGTGTCATGTGTGTGTCATGTGTGTGTCATGTGTGTGTCATGTGTGTGTCATGTGTGTGTGTCATGTGTGTGTGTGTCATGTGTGTGTCATGTGTGTGTCATGTGTGTGTCATGTGTGTGTCATGTGTGTGTCATGTGTGTGTCATGTGTGTGTCATGTGTGTGTCATGTGTGTGTCATGTGTGTGTGTCATGTGTGTGTGTGTCATGTGTGTGTCATGTGTGTGTCATGTGTGTGTCATGTGTGTGTGTCATGTGTGTGTCATGTGTGTGTCATGTGTGTGTCATGTGTGTGTCATGTGTGTGTCATGTGTGTGTCATGTGTGTGTGTCATGTGTGTGTCATGTGTGTGTGTCATGTGTGTGTCATGTGTGTGTCATGTGTGTGTGTCATGTGTGTGTCATGTGTGTGTCATGTGTGTGTCATGTGTGTGTGTCATGTGTGTGTGTGTCATGTGTGTGTCATGTGTGTGTCATGTGTGTGTCATGTGTGTGTCATGTGTGTGTCATGTGTGTGTGTCATGTGTGTGTCATGTGTGTGTGTCATGTGTGTGTCATGTGTGTGTCATGTGTGTGTCATGTGTGTGTCATGTGTGTGTCATGTGTGTGTCATGTGTGTGTCATGTGTGTGTCATGTGTGTGTCATGTGTGTGTGTCATGTGTGTGTGTGTCATGTGTGTGTCATGTGTGTGTCATGTGTGTGTCATGTGTGTGTCATGTGTGTGTGTCATGTGTGTGTCATGTGTGTGTCATGTGTGTGTCATGTGTGTGTCATGTGTGTGTCATGTGTGTGTCATGTGTGTGTGTCATGTGTGTGTCATGTGTGTGTGTCATGTGTGTGTCATGTGTGTGTCATGTGTGTGTGTCATGTGTGTGTCATGTGTGTGTCATGTGTGTGTCATGTGTGTGTGTCATGTGTGTGTGTGTCATGTGTGTGTCATGTGTGTGTCATGTGTGTGTCATGTGTGTGTCATGTGTGTGTGTCATGTGTGTGTCATGTGTGTGTGTCATGTGTGTGTCATGTGTGTGTCATGTGTGTGTCATGTGTGTCATGTGTGTGTCATGTGTGTGTCATGTGTGTGTCATGTGTGTGTCATGTGTGTGTGTCATGTGTGTGTCATGTGTGTGTCATGTGTGTGTGTCATGTGTGTGTCATGTGTGTGTCATGTGTGTGTCATGTGTGTGTGTCATGTGTGTGTCATGTGTGTGTGTCATGTGTGTGTCATGTGTGTGTCATGTGTGTGTGTCATGTGTGTGTCATGTGTGTGTCATGTGTGTGTGTCATGTGTGTGTCATGTGTGTGTCATGTGTGTGTCATGTGTGTGTCATGTGTGTGTGTCATGCGTGTGTCATGTGTGTGTCATGTGTGTGTGTCATGTGCGTGTCATGTGTGTGTCATGTGTGTGTGTCATGTGTGTGTCATGTGTGTGTCATGTGTGTGTCATGTGTGTGTCATGTGTGTGTCATGTGTGTGTGTCATGTGTGTGTCATGTGTGTGTCATGTGTGTGTCATGTGTGTGTCATGTGTGTGTGTCATGTGTGTGTCATGTGTGTGTCATGTGTGTGTGTCATGTGTGTGTCATGTGTGTGTCATGTGTGTGTCATGTGTGTGTGTCATGTGTGTGTCATGTGTGTGTCATGTGTGTGTGTCATGTATGTGTCATGTGTGTGTCATGTGTGTGTCATGTGTGTGTCATGTGTGTGTGTCATGTGTGTGTCATGTGTGTGTGTCATGTGTGTGTCATGTGTGTCATGTGTGTGTCATGTGTGTCGTGTGTGTGTGTGTCATGTGTGTGTCATGTGTGTCATGTGTGTGTCATGTGTGTGTGTGTGTGTGTCATGTGTGTGTGTCATGTGTGTGTCATGTGTGTGTCATGTGTGTGTCATGTGTGTCGTGTGTGTGTGTCATGTGTGTGTCATGTGTGTCATGTGTGTGTCATGTGTGTGTGTCATGTGTGTGTCATGTGTGTGTGTCATGTGTGTGTCATGTGTGTGTCATGCGTGTCATGTGTGTGTGTCATGTGTGTGTCATGTGTGTCATGTGTGTGTCATGTGTGTGTCATGTGTGTGTCATGTGTGTGTGTCATGTGTGTGTCATGTGTGTGTCATGTGTGTGTGTCATGTGTGTGTCATGTGTGTGTCATGTGTGTGTCATGTGTGTGTCATGTGTGTGTCATGTGTGTGTGTCATGTGTGTGTCATGTGTGTGTCATGTGTGTGTGTGTGTGTCATGTGTGTGTCATGTGTGTGTCATGTGTGTGTCATGTGTGTGTCATGTGTGTGTGTCATGTGTGTGTCATGTGTGTGTGTCATGTGTGTGTCATGTGTGTGTCATGCGTGTCATGTGTGTGTGTCATGTGTGTGTCATGTGTGTCATGTGTGTGTCATGTGTGTGTCATGTGTGTGTCATGTGTGTGTGTCATGTGTGTGTCATGTGTGTGTGTCATGTGTGTGTGTCATGTGTGTGTCATGTGTGTGTCATGTGTGTGTCATGTGTGTCATGTGTGTGTCATGTGTGTGTGTCATGTGTGTGTCATGTGTGTGTCATGTGTGTGTGTCATGTGTGTGTCATGTGTGTGTCATGTGTGTGTGTGTGTGTCATGTGTGTGTGTCATGTGTGTGTCATGTGTGTGTGTCATGTGTGTGTCATGTGTGTGTCATGTGTGTGTCATGTGTGTGTCATGTGTGTCATGTGTGTGTGTCATGTGTGTGTCATGTGTGTGTGTCATGTGTGTGTCATGTGTGTGTCATACGTGTCATGTGTGTGTGTCATGTGTGTGTCATGTGTGTCATGTGTGTGTCATGTGTGTGTCATGTGTGTGTGTCATGTGTGTGTCATGTGTGTGTGTCATGTGTGTGTGTGTCATGTGTGTGTCATGTGTGTGTCATGTGTGTGTCATGTGTGTGTCATGTGTGTGTCATGTGTGTGTGTGTCATGTGTGTGTGTCATGTGTGTGTCATGTGTGTGTCATGTGTGTGTCATGTGTGTGTCATGTGTGTGTCATGTGTGTGTGTCATGTGTGTGTCATGTGTGTGTGGCATGTGTGTGTCATGTGTGTGTCATGCGTGTCATGTGTGTGTGTCATGTGTGTGTGTCATGTGTGTCATGTGTGTGTCATGTGTGTGTCATGTGTGTGTCATGTGTGTGTCATGTGTGTGTGTCATGTGTGTGTGTCATGTGTGTGTCATGTGTGTGTCATGTGTGTGTCATGTGTGTGTCATGTGTGTGTGTCATGTGTGTGTCATGTGTGTGTGTCATGTGTGTGTCATGTGTGTGTGTCATGTGTGTGTCATGTGTGTGTCATGTGTGTGTCATGTGTGTGTCATGTGTGTGTCATGTGTGTGTGTGTCATGTGTGTGTCATGTGTGTGTCATGTGTGTGTCATGCGTGTCATGTGTGTGTGTCATGTGTGTGTCATGTGTGTCATGTGTGTGTCATGTGTGTGTCATGTGTGTGTGTCATGTGTGTGTCATGTGTGTGTGTCATGTGTGTGTGTCATGTGTGTGTCATGTGTGTGTCATGTGTGTGTCATGTGTGTGTCATGTGTGTGTCATGTGTGTGTCATGTGTGTGTGTCATGTGTGTCATGTGTGTGTGTCATGTGTGTGTCATGTGTGTGTCATGCGTGTCATGTGTGTGTCATGTGTGTGTCATGTGTGTGTCATGTGTGTGTCATGTGTGTGTCATGTGTGTGTCATGTGTGTGTCATGTGTGTGTCATGTGTGTGTCATGTGTGTGTCATGTGTGTCATGTGTGTGTGTCATGTGTGTGTCATGTGTGTGTCATGTGTGTGTCATGTGTGTGTGTCATGTGTGTGTCATGTGTGTGTGTCATGTGTGTGTGTCATGTGTGTGTCATGTGTGTGTGTCATGTGTGTGTCATGTGTGTGTCATATGTGTGTCATGTGTGTGTCATGTGTGTGTCATGTGTGTCATGTGTGTGTGTCATGTGTGTGTGTCATGTGTGTGTGTCATGTGTGTCATGTGTGTGTCATGTGTGTGTCATGTGTGTGTCATGTGTGTGTCATGTGTGTCATGTGTGTGTCATGTGTGTGTCATGTGTGTGTCATGTGTGTCATGTGTGTGTCATGTGTGTGTCATGTGTGTGTCATGTGTGTCATGTGTGTGTCATGTGTGTGTCATGTGTGCCATGTGTGTGTCATGTGTGTCATGTGTGTGTGTCATGTGTGTGTCATGTGTGTGTCATGTGTGTGTCATGTGTGTCATGTGTGTCATGTGTGTGTCATGTGTGTCATGTGTGTGTCATGTGTGTGTCATGTGTGTGTCATGTGTGTGTCATGTGTGTGTGTGTCATGTGTGTGTGTCATGTGTGTGTGTCATGTGTGTGTGTCATGTGTGTGTGTCATGTGTGTCATGTGTGTGTGTCATGTGTGTGTCATGTGTGTCATGTGTGTGTCATGTGTGTCATGTGTGTCATGTGTGTCATGTGTGTGTGTGTCATGTGTGTGTGTCATGTGTGTGTCATGTGTGTGTCATGTGTGTCATGTGTGTGTCATGTGTGTGTCATGTGTGTCATGTGTGTGTGTCATGTGTGTGTCATGTGTGTCATGTGTGTGTCATGTGTGTGTCATGTGTGTGTCATGTGTGTGTCATGTGTGTCATGTGTGTCATGTGTGTGTGTCATGTGTGTGTGTCATGTGTGTGTGTCATGTGTGTCATGTGTGTGTCATGTGTGTGTCATGTGTGTCATGTGTGTGTGTCATGTGTGTGTCATGTGTGTCATGTGTGTGTCATGTGTGTCATGTGTGTCATGTGTGTGTGTCATGTGTGTGTGTCATGTGTGTGTCATGTGTGTCATGTGTGTGTCATGTGTGTGTCATGTGTGTGTCATGTGTGTGTCATGTGTGTGTGTCATGTGTGTGTCATGTGTGTGTCATGTGTGTCATGTGTGTGTCATGTGTGTGTCATGTGTGTGTCATGTGTGTGTCATGTGTGTGTCATGTGTGTGTGTGTCATGTGTGTGTGTCATGTGTGTGTGTGTCATGTGTGTGTGTCATGTGTGTGTGTCATGTGTGTGTCATGTGTGTCATGTGTGTGTGTCATGTGTGTCATGTGTGTCATGTGTGTGCCATGTGTGTCATGTGTGTCATGTGTGTCATGTGTGTGTGTGTCATGTGTGTGTGTCATGTGTGTGTCATGTGTGTCATGTGTGTGTCATGTGTGTCATGTGTGTGTCATGTGTGTGTCATGTGTGTCATGTGTGTGTGTCATGTGTGTGTCATGTGTGTGTCATGTGTGTCATGTGTGTGTCATGTGTGTGTCATGTGTGTGTCATGTGTGTGTCATGTGTGTGTCATGTGTGTCATGTGTGTGTGTGTCATGTGTGTGTGTCATGTGTGTGTGTCATGTGTGTGTCATGTGTGTGTCATGTGTGTGTCATGTGTGTCATGTGTGTGTGTCATGTGTGTGTCATGTGTGTGTCATGTGTGTGTCATGTGTGCCATGTGTGTCATGTGTGTGTGTGTCATGTGTGTGTGTGTCATGTGTGTGTCATGTGTGTCATGTGTGTGTCATGTGTGTGTCATGTGTGTCATGTGTGTGTCATGTGTGTGTCATGTGTGTCATGTGTGTGTGTCATGTGTGTGTCATGTGTGTGTCATGTGTGTGTGTCATGTGTGTCATGTGTGTGTGTGTCATGTGTGTGTCATGCGTGTGTCATGTGTGTCATGTGTGTGTGTCATGTGTGTGTCATGTGTGTGTCATGTGTGTGTCATGTGTGTCATGTGTGTGTGTCATGTGTGTGTGTGTGTCGTGTGTGTGTGTCATGTGTGTCATGTGTGTGTGTGTGTCATGTGTGTGTGTCATGTGTGTGTCATGTGTGTGTCATGTGTGTATGTCATCTGTGTGTGTGTGTCATGTGTGTGTGTGTGTCATGTGTGTGTGTGTCATGTGTGTCATGTGTGTGTGTGTGTCATGTGTGTGTCATGTGTGTGTGTCATGTGTGTGTCATGTGTGTGTCATGTGTGTGTGTGTCATCTGTGTGTGTGTCATGTGTGTGTGTGTGTCATGTGTGTGTGTGTCATGTGTGTGTGTCATGTGTGTCATGTGTGTGTGTGTCATGTGTGTGTGTGTCATGTGTGTGTCATGTGTGTGTCATGTGTGTGTCATGTGTGTGTGTGTCATCTGCGTCATGTGTGTGTCATGTGTGTGTCATGTGTGTCATGTGTGTGTGTGTCATGTGTGTGTCATGTGTGTGATGTGTGTGTGTCATGTGTGTCATGTGTGTGTGTCATGTGTGTGTCATGTGTGTGTCATGTGTGTCATGTGTGTGTGTCATGTGTGTGTCATGTGTGTGTCATGTGTGTCATGTGTGTGTCATGTGTGTGTGTCATGTGTGTGTGTCATGTGTGTGTGTCATGTGTGCCATGTGTGTGTGTCGTGTGTGTGTGTGTCATGTGTGTGTCATGTGTGTGTCATGTGTGTGTCATCTGTATGTGTGTGTGTGTCATGTGTGTGTGTGTCATGTGTGTCATGTGTGTCGTGTGTGTGTGTCATGTGTGTGTCATGTGTGTGTCATGTGTGTGTGTGTCATCTGTGTGTGTGTGTCATGTGTGTGTGTCATGTGTGTGTGTCATGTGTGTGTGTCATGTGTGTCATGTGTGTGTCATGTGTGTGTGTCATGTGTGTGTCATGTGTGTGTCATCTGTGTCATGTGTGTGTCATGTGTGTGTCATGTGTGTCATGTGTGTGTGTCATGTGTGTGTCATGTGTGTGTCATGTGTGTGTGTCATGTGTGTCATGTGTGTGTGTCGTGTGTGTGTGTCATGTGTGTGTCATGTGTGTGTGTGTCATGTGTGTGTCATGTGTGTGTCATGTGTGTGTGTGTCATGTGTGTGTGTCATGTGTGTGTGTGTGTCATGTGTGTGTGTGTCATGTGTGTGTGTCATGTGTGTCATGTGTGTGTGTGTGTCATGTGTGTGTCATGTGTGTGTCATGTGTGTGTGTCATCTGTGTGTGTGTGTCATGTGTGTGTGTGTCATGTGTGTGTGTGTCATGTGTGTGTGTCATGTGTGTCATGTGTGTGTGTGTCATGTGTGTCATGTGTGTGTGTGTGTCATGTGTGTGTCATGTGTGTGTCATGTGTGTGTGTCATCTGTGTGTGTGTGTGTCATGTGTGTGTGTGTCATGTGTGTGTGTCATGTGTGTCATGTGTGTGTGTGTGTCATGTGTGTGTGTGTGTCATGTGTGTGTGTCATGTGTGTGTGTGTGTCATGTGTGTGTGTGTGTCATGTGTGTGTGTCATGTGTGTCATGTGTGTGTGTGTCATGTGTGTGTGTCATCTGTGTGTGTGTCATGTGTGTGTCATGTGTGTCATGTGTGTGTCATGTGTGTCATGTGTGTGTCATGTGTGTGTCATGTGTGTCATGTGTGTGTGTCGTGTGTGTGTGTCATGTGTGTGTGTCATCTGTGTGTGTGTGTGTCATGTGTGTGTGTCATGTGTGTCATGTGTGTGTGTGTGTCATGTGTGTCATGTGTGTGTGTGTCATGTGTGTCATATGTGTGTGTGTCATGTGTGTGTGTCATGTGTGTCATGTGTGTGTGTCATGTGTGTCATGTGTGTGTGTCATGTGTGTCATGTGTGTGTGTGTGTCATGTGTGTGTCATGTGTGTCATGTGTGTGTCATGTGTGTGTGTGTGTCATGTGTGTGTGTCATCTGTGTGTGTGTGTGTCATCTGTGTGTGTGTGTCATGTGTGTGTCATGTGTGTCATGTGTGTGTGTCATGTGTGTGTGTCATGTGTGTGTCATGTGTGTCATGTGTGTGTGTGTCATGTGTGTGTGTGTCATGTGTGTGTGTCATCTGTGTGTGTGTGTCATGTGTGTGTGTCATGTGTGTCATGTGTGTGTGTCATGTGTGTCATGTGTGTGTCATATGTGTGTGTGTCATGTGTGTGTCATGTGTGTGTGTCATGTGTGTCATGTGTGTGTGTCATGTGTGTCATGTGTGTGTGTCGTGTGTGTGTCATGTGTGTGTCATGTGTGTCATGTGTGTGTCATGTGTGTGTGTGTCATGTGTGTGTCATCTGTGTGTGTGTGTGTCATGTGTGTGTCATGTGTGTCATGTGTGTCATGTGTGTGTGTCATGTGTGTGTCATGTGTGTCATGTGTGTGTGTGTCATGTGTGTGTGTCATCTGTGTGTGTGTGTGTCATGTGTGTGTGTCATGTGTGTCATGTGTGTGTGTCATGTGTGTCATGTGTGTGTCATGTGTGTGTCATGTGTGTGTCATGTGTGTGTGTCATGTGTGTGTCATGTGTGTGTCATGTGTGTGTGTCATCTGTGTGTGTGTGTGTCATGTGTGTGTCATGTGTGTCATGTGTGTGTCATGTGTGTCATGTGTGTGTGTCATGTGTGTGTCATGTGTGTCATGTGTGTGTGTCATGTGTGTGTGTGTCATGTGTGTGTGTCATCTGTGTGTGTGTCATGTGTGTGTGTCATGTGTGTCATGTGTGTGTGTCATGTGTGTCATGTGTGTCATGTGTGTCATGTGTGTGTCATATGTGTGTGTCATGTGTGTGTCATGTGTGTCATGTGTGTGTGTCATGTGTGTCATGTGTGTGTGTCATGTGTGTCATGTGTGTGTGTCATGTGTGTGTCATGTGTGTCATGTGTGTGTCATGTGTGTGTGTGTCATGTGTGTGTGTGTCATGTGTGTGTGTGTCATCTGTGTGTGTGTCATGTGTGTGTCATGTGTGTCATGTGTGTGTCATGTGTGTCATGTGTGTGTGTCATGTGTGTGTCATGTGTGTCATGTGTGTGTGTGTCATGTGTGTCATCTGTGTGTGTCATGTGTGTCATGTGTGTGTGTCATGTGTGTCATGTGTGTGTCATATGTGTGTGTGTCATGTGTGTGTGTCATGTGTGTCATGTGTGTGTGTGTGTCATGTGTGTCATGTGTGTGTGTCATGTGTGTCATGTGTGTGTGTCGTGTGTGTGTGTCATGTGTTTGTCATGTGTGTCATGTGTGGGTCATGTGTGTGTCATGTGTGTGTGTCATCTGTGTGTGTGTCATGTGTGTGTCATGTGTGTGTCATGTGTGTCATGTGTGTGTGTCATGTGTGTGTCATGTGTGTGTGTGTCATGTGTGTGTGTGTCATGTGTGTGTGTCATCTGTGTGTGTGTGTGTCATGTGTGTGTGTCATGTGTGTCATGTGTGTGTGTGTCATGTGTGTCATGTGTGTGTGTCATGTGTGTCATGTGTGTGTCATATGTGTGTGTCATGTGTGTCATGTGTGTGTGTGTCATGTGTGTCATGTGTGTCATGTGTGTGTCATGTGTGTGTGTCATGTGTGTCATGTGTGTGTGATGTGTGTGTGTCGTGTGTGTGTGTGTCATGTGTGTGTGTGTGTCATGTGTGTGTGTCGTGTGTGTGTGTCATGTGTGTGTGTCATGTGTGTGTGTCATGTGCGTGCGTGTCATGTGTGTGTCATGTGTGTCATGTGTGTGTGTGTGTCATGTGTGTGTCATGTGTACGTGTGTGTTATGTGTGTGTCATGTGTGTGTCATGTGTGTGTGTCATGTGTGTGTGTGTCATGTGCGTGTGTGTCATGTGTGTGTGTCATGTGTGTGTGTCATGTGTGTGTCATGTGCGTGCGTGTCATGTGTGTGTCATGTGTGTCGTGTGTGTGTCATGTGTGTGTCATGTGTGTGTCATGTGTGTGTGTCATGTGTGTGTGTCATGTGTGTGTCATGTGTATGTGTGTGTCATGTGTGTGTCATGTGTGTGTGTCATGTGTCTCATGTGTGTGTGTGTCATGTGTGTGTGTGTCATGTGTGTGTGTGTCGTGTGTGTGTGTGTCATCTGTGTGTGTGTCGCCTGTGTGTGTCGCGTGTGTGTGATCTGTGTGTGTGTCATCTGTGTGTGTGTCATGTGTGTCATGTGTGTATGTGTCATATGTGTGTGTGTCATGTGTGTGTGTCATCTGTGTGTGTCATCTGTGTGTGTCACCTGTGTGTGTGTGTCGTCTGTGTGTGTGTGTGTCATCTGTGTGTGTCGCCTGTGCGTGTGTGTCGCCTGTGTGTGGCCTGTGCGTGTGTGTGTCGTCTGTGTGTGTGTGTCGCCTCTGTGTGTCGTCTGTGTGTGTCGTCTGTGTGTGTCACCTGTGTGTGTGTGTTGCCTGTGTGTGTCATGTGTGTGTGTCGTCTGTGTGTGTCGTCTGTGTGTGTCATCTGTGTGTGTGTGTTGCCTGTGTGTCGTCTGTGTGTGTGTCGTCTGTAGGTGTGTCTGTGTGTCTTAAAGCAGTAGTGTCGCGATTGGCGCCCTGCACTCTGAACCCGGCGACCCGGGTTCGATTCCCCGCTCACGGCCAACACCAGTAACGATTATCTGAACCGGTCTTGGGCCTCCCCTAGGTCGACTCAGCCTGAAATAAGCACCCGGTGCGGTGCGTAAACATCGCCACTGGGAAGACAAAGGCGGCCGAGCGTGGTGCTGGCCACCCACCCCCTCGTGCGCCGTGCCGGCCTTCACAGGCGCTGCTAGCCAACGGCGCTCGCCCCAACAGTCCGTTGAGGCCACGTGGGGGGGGGGGGGGTCTCTGCGTGCGTGCGTGCGTCAGGAGCGACTTCCTGAAGGAGATCAAGACGATGTCGCGGCTGCGCGACGCTCACGTCGTGCGGCTCGTGGGCGTGTGCCTGCGCGACGAGCCGCTCTGCATGCTCGCCGAGTACATGGAGAACGGAGACCTGCATCACTTCCTGTCGGCACACCGCTGGGAGGGACAGGGCCCCGGGCCCACGCTCAGGTGGGCCTCTCGCCTCGCTCGCTCGCTCGCCTCTACCGTCTCAGTTTCGTTTATTAGGCATAGCCCTGTGAGCCATGCGGCTCTAGAACCGCAACAAATAAAAACACGAACAGGAAACGGAAAAATCCAGGAAAAAAAACAGCAAAGTCTTCCAGAAAAAGCACCGTATATCAACGCTGTGTGCACAAATCCCAGTGGGATGCAAGCCAAACAATAACAACCATTAGACAATTTAGATTAACGTTATCAGTCTAACTCTGTACTACAATAAACAAATATGGCTAAACCAAAACGTTTTCGAAATCACCAAAATAAGGCTATAAAAACAATGTAACAGTGATCATAGGAACTGTGATTCAAATTCGTTCACTCACTCGCCTGTACCGATCTCAGGCGATCTCACTCACTCACCTGAACATAAGCTCAGGTGATCTCCCTCACTCACTCACCTGTACTGACCTTAGGTGATCTCACTAGCGCACACCCGCACGCCTGAACCGAGCTCAGGTGATCTCCCTCACTCGGTTACTCACTCACCTGAACCTGGGGCAAGGTGTGGGATGAACCTGCTTGGAGCTGTGGTGCCTCAAAAATATCGGAAGTGGTGGTCACCCGCCGCGAGTGTCTCGCTGGAACCAGCGGTGTCAAGATCGGCCTCCGTGGAGGAGGAGGAGGCTCGTGAAGGACGCCGCTGGGCAGCTGGAGGCAGTCGCCCTCCAGCAACGACGGAGGGCGGAGACGGCCACAGCGAGCGGAGCGCCGGGTGGCTAATATGCAGTGCGGAGCGCGTAGGTGCATCTGGCAGTCAGGCACGATGACGACAACGTGGACAATGAAAACGATGACGACAACGACGACGACGAATTATGACGATGTCGATCCCAACAGTCTATTAAGAGAATAAAATAATACGTTGATAAAATAAAATAACACAATAATATTCTCACGACGTTTCGGCCACAACACAAGCGGCCTTCATCAGGTGAAGGGGACGAGACTGTCTGGTAGGACAACACTCCAGCGCTGTCCTACCAGACAGTCTCGTCCCCTTCACCTGATGAAGGCCGCTTGTGTTGCGGCCGAAACGTCGTGAGAATATTATTGTGTTATTTTATTTTATCAATGTATCATTTTATTCTCATTCTACGTGGTGACCGTACCGAAAGAACCAAAGAAGATGAATCCTTGCAGTCACGAAAGCTTTAAATCGAAAAACAGTCTATTAAGACTTTACGAGGGTGAGGTTGGGGGGGGTGGGAGCGGATCTTTGTGACGGCGTGCGTCTCCCGCGTGTCAGCGTGGTGGAGGTGCTGCTCATGGCCGTGCAGGTGGCCGCCGGCATGTCCTACCTGGCGTCGCTCAACTTCGTGCACCGCGACCTGGCATCGCGCAACTGCCTCGTGGGGCCGGGGCACACCATCAAGATCGCCGACTTCGGCATGAGCCGCCACCTCTACAGCAGTGACTACTACCGCATCCAGGGCCGCGCCGTGCTGCCCATCCGCTGGATGGCCTGGGAGAGCGTGCTTCTGGTGTGTCTATACTGCGTGTGTCTGTATTGTGTGTGTGCCACTGTGTGTGTGTCTATACTGTGTATCTGTATTGTGTGTGTCTATACTGTGTGTGTCTATACTGTGTGTATCTGTATTGTGTGTGTCTATACTGTGTGTATCTGTATTGTGTGTGTCTATACTGTGTGTATCTGTATTGTGTGTGTGCCACTGTGTGTGTGTCTATACTGTGTATCTGTATTGTGTGTGTCTATACTGTGTGTGTCTATACTGTGTGTATCTGTATTGTGTGTGTCTATACTGTGTGTATCTGTATTGTGTGTGTCTATACTGTGTGTATCTGTATTGTGTGTGTGCCACTGTGTGTGTGTCTATACTGTGTATCTGTATTGTGTGTGTCTATACTGTGTGTGTCTATACTGTGTGTATCTGTATTGTGTGTGTCTATACTGTGTGTATCTGTATTGTGTGTGTGCCACTGTGTGTGTGTCTATACTGTGTATCTATATTGTGTGTGTGCCACTGTGTGTGTGTCTATACTGTGTATCTG
Source organism: Petromyzon marinus (assembly GCF_048934315.1). NCBI lineage: Eukaryota > Metazoa > Chordata > Hyperoartia > Petromyzontiformes > Petromyzontidae > Petromyzon > Petromyzon marinus. The sequence continues at coordinate 1,115,296 of NC_133725.1, forward strand.
TATTGTGTGTGCCACTGTGTGTGTGTCTATACTGCGTGTATCTGTATTGTGTGTGCCACTGTGTGTGTGTCTATACTGCGTGTCTATATTGTGTGTGCCACTGTGTGTGTGTGTCCCTGTCCGTGCATGTCGATGCGTATGTGTGCCTATACTTTGTGTGTGTCACCGTGTGTGCCACCGATTCATCCCGGGTTTACGATCCATCCTGGGTGTAACCAAGTTGGATTGTGTGAGGAGCTTCACAAATCCTTGAAAGATCTGGACACATTCCCATCGGTGAACTCCTCCGGCAGACAAGGCTGCGTTGGCTGGGTCATGTAGCCCGCATGCCCAGCCACCTCATGCCCAAGCAACTTTTATTTGGTCACATAGAGGGGGGCTCAACGGGCACGACATGGGCTGGGGAAGAGATGGAGCTGATGTGGTACAGGAGGATCTGGAGCTGAGTGGACTTGCCGACGGCTTGTACCAGCGGTGTCAAGATCGGCCTCTGTGGAGGAGGCTCTGCTGGGTCTGTCCCGTGACCTCCTGTCAGCGAGCCTTCAACACTTCACGTGGCCTTAAAGTGCACCTGGCCTGGCACAGGTGCCGTGGTAACGTCACCGTCACTTACTGGAGAATAGCGGGTGTTAGCGCATTGCTCTACGAACTCGGCTACCCGAGTTCGATTCCTGCTCATGGCCAACACCACTGACGATTATCTGAACGGGCCTGTGGGGGCCTCCCCTAGGTCGACTTAGACTCAAACGAGTATCTGGTGCGGTGCGTCAACATCGCCGCCGGGAAGACAAAGGCAGCCGCGCGTGGCGTTGGCCGCCAAACTCTGGCCCCACAGTGCCGTCCCCTTCGTAGGTGCTGCTACTCGCCGACAGCACTTGCCCCGCCTGGAGTTTGTTAAAATGTAACACGGGGGGGGGGGGGGGTCTTTGTCTGGCACCGTGTCACTGCTGTGGTCGCCGTGTCACCGCGCAGGGCAAGTTCACGACAGGCTCAGACGTGTGGGCGTTTGGCGTCACGCTGTGGGAGCTGCTGTCACTCTGCCAAGAGCAGCCGTACGGTGGCCTCACCGACGAGCTGGTCATCGAGAACGCCGGGGAGCTCTTCCGCGACAACGGCCGTCAGGTGCGCCCTCATCGCTGGGACTCATTGCCGAGCCTCCTCACAAGACCTCCTCACCAGGCCTCCTCACTAGACTTCCTCACCAGGCCTCCTCACTAGGCCTCCTCACTAGGCCTCCTCACTAGACTTCCTCACCAGGCCTCCTCACTAGGCCTCCTCACTAGGCCTCCTCACTAGACTTCCTCACCAGGCCTCCTCACCAGGCCTCCTCACTAGGCCTCCTCACTAGACTTCCTCACCAGGCCTTCTCACCAGAGCTCACCAGGCCTCCTCACTAGGCCTCCTCACCAGGCTTCCTCACCAGGCCTCCTCACCAGGCCTCCTCACTAGACCTCCTCACCAGGCCTCACTAGGCCTTCTCAACAGGCCTCACTAGGCCTCCTCACCAGGCTTCCTCACCAGGCCTCCTCACCAGGCCTCACCAGGCCTCCTCACCAGGCCTCCTCACTAGACCTCCTCACCAGGCCTCACTAGGCCTTCTCAACAGGCCTCACTAGGCCTTCTCAACAGGCCTCACTAGGCCTCCTCACCAGGCCTCCTCACTAGGCCTTCTCACCAGGCCTCATCAGTAGCTCTCCTCACTAGGCCTCATCGCTAGGCCTCATCAGTAGCTCTCCTCACTAGGCCTCATCGCTAGGCCCCATCAATAACTCTCCTCACTAGGCCTCATCAGTAGCTCTCCTCACTAGGCCTCATCGCTAGGCCTCATCAGTAGCTCTCCTCACTAGGCCTCATCGCTAGGCCTCATCAGTAGCTCTCCTCGCTAGACCTCCTCGCTAGGCCTCATCAGTAGCTCTCCTCACTAGGCCTCCTCGCTAGGCCTCATCAGTAGCTCTTCTCACTAGGCCTCCTCACTAGGCTTCATCGCTAGGCCTCATCAGTAGCTCTCCTCACTAAGACCTCCTCGCTAGGCCTCATCAGTAGCTCTTCTCACTAGGCCTCCTCACTAGGCTTCATCGCTAGGCCTCATCAGTAGCTCTCCTCACTAGGCCTCATCGCTAGGCCTCATCAGTAGCTCTCCTCACTAGGCCTCATCGCTAGGCCTCATCAGTAGCTCTCCTCACTAGGCCTCATTAGTAGCTCTCCTCACTAGGCCTCATTGCTAGGCCTGATCAGTAGCTCTCCTCACTAGGCCTCATCGCTAGGCCTCATCACTAGCTCTCCTCGCTAGACCTCCTCGCTAGGCCTCATCAGTAGCTATCCTCACTAGGCCTCCTCCCTAGGCCTCATCAGTAGCTCTTCTCACTAGGCCTCCTCACTAGGCTTCATCGCTAGGCCTCATCAGTAGCTCTCCTCACTAAGACCTCCTCGCTAGGCCTCATCAGTAGCTCTTCTCACTAGGCCTCCTCACTAGGCTTCATCGCTAGGCCTCATCAGTAGCTCTCCTCACTAGGCCTCCTCGCTAGGCCCACTGAGCTATATAGCTATCTTTCAGAAGTGACCTGGCCACACATAATAGCTTAACAAAGTGGCTTATGTGAAAATGTATAGCAGCCAAATACTCTAAACACATGTTTTGAGTATTTGGCTTAAAACTGGAGGATTCTCCTCGCTAGGCTTCCTCACTAGGCCTCACCACTAGGTCTCTGTGTTAGCCCTCCTCACCAGGCCTCATCAATAGCTCTCATCGCTAGGTCTCATCAATAGCTCTCATCGCTAGGTCTCATCAATAGCTCTCATCGCTAGGTCTCATCAATAGCTCTCATCGCTAGGCCTCATCAATAGCTCTCATCGCTAGGTCTCATCAATAGCTCTCATCGCTAGGTCTCATCAATAGCTCTCATCGCTAGGTCTCATCAATAGCTCTCATCGCTAGGTCTCATCAATAGCTCTCATCGCTAGGCCTCATCAATAGCTCTCATCGCTAGACCTCATCAATAGCTCTCATCGCTAGGTCTCATCAATAGCTCTCATCGCTAGGTCTCATCAATAGCTCTCATCGCTAGGCCTCCTCACTAGGCCTCATCAATAGCTCTCATCGCTAGGCCTTCTCGCCAGGCCCACTCAGCTCTATAGCAGCTCTTTTTATTCAGAAGCGACATGGCCACAAACGACAGCTCAAAACTGATGGCTGCAAACTGGGGGCCCGGAAAAAAAATCCTCGCGACCACGGGGGGAGAAATGCAAACTCTTAAATCCACAGCAGGCCTCAGGGTCGGGATTGAACCCATGGACCTCCTGTATGCACGGTGAGCTAGTTAACGTCTTGCCACCGTTGGCGCTCTGTGTATCTCTCCACGTGTGCAAGCAGATGTACCTGTCTCAGCCACCCGCCTGCCCCGCTGCCGTCTACGACCTCATGCTGCGGTGCTGGCGCCGGGAGTCGCTGGACCGGCCGACTTTCCCGCAGATCCAGAGCTTCCTAGCCCAAGAGGCCTCCTAGCCCAAGAGGCCTCCTAGCCCAAAGAGGCCTCCTAGCCCAAGAGGCCCCCTAGCCCAAGAGGCGGCCTAGCCCAAGAGGCCTCCTAGCCCAAAGAGGCCTCCTAGCCCAAGAGGCCTCCTAGCCCAAGAGGCCTCCTAGCCCAAGAGGCCTCCTAGCTCAAGAGGCCTCCTAGCCCAAGAGGCCTCCTAGCCCAAGAGGCCCCCTTGCCCAAGAGGCCTCCTAGCCCAAGAGGCCTCCTAGCCCAAGAGGCCCCCTTGCCCAAGAGGCCTCCTAGCTCAAGAGGCCTCCTAGCCCAAGAGGCCTCCTAGCCCAAGAGGCCCCCTTGCCCAAGAGGCCTCCTAGCCCAAGAGGCCTCCTAGCCCAAGAGGCCTCCTAGCCCAAAGAGGCCTCCTAGCTCAAGAGGCCTCCTAGCCCAAGAGGCCCCCTAGCCCAAGAGGCCTCCTAGCGCCGCCGCCGCTGCTGCCACGGCGATGCGATGGCGTTCATCCCAGAAACTTGTGCATTTGTCTATAATACCTTGGCCCGAGACCAGCTGACTCGTCACTCACACATTCAGAGCCCTTGCAATAAACTCGCGTGCTTTCTGCTATCATCCATTATTATTATTACTACTACGACTACGTATGGAAGGGATGATGTATGGAAGGGGGGACGGGATGTATGTACGTTGAACGTCTTTCGCAGCGTGGGTAGCCGACCCCGCTAATCGGAGGTGTGTGTGTGTGGGGGGGAAGGGCCACAAACTAAACCAGTTCTGATGATTATTATCGTCGTCAGTTAAAACGAAATATACGTGTGCAAATGTAAATATTGTAAAGTGTGCATCGGGACCTCGCGAAGAAAATGTGAAGATGATAAAAAATATCAGACGTCGGGGGGGTGGGGTAGGGGAGAGCGAGTAAGAAGTGGGTATTTTTGTATCGAACCTGTAATGTGCATGCAGACCGCAGCGTGTAATCTAACGTCGCCACACAGCACAACGCACGCACACCTGGGCCGTCTCCCGACGTGCACGCAAACCTTTTATAAACGCACGAGAGGCACGTTATAAACCTGTATATAACCTCTCCCTTGCGCTGCGTCATGTAGCTTTATTGGTTTAAAAAATAAAATAAACATATTTAAAGCACGAGCCCGGAGGTTTCGTCGGCCGAGCGATGTTTCGTTACGGTGGTTGTGCAGCGGCAGCGAGGACTGCGGCGATAGCCCCGCCCACTTTTACATAGCCACGCCCACTCACGCGCTAGCCACGTCGTGATCGCGCCCGCTCGCACACTGACCACTCCTGCTCACGGACTGGCCACGCCCAACTCGCCAACTGGCCACGCCCAACTCGCCAACTGGCCACGCCCACTCTCAACGGCCACGCCTAACTTGCGCACTGGCCTCGCTCGCTCGCTCACTGGGCCACGCCTAACTCGTGCACTGGCCACGCCCATTCGCGCTGTGGCCACGCCCGATGGCCAAGTTCACCCCCCCCCCGTGTTAACTCCCTCGCCTGGTATGCAGGAGGTCGTGGGTTCGATCCCGACCCTGACGCCTATATATTTGAGGTTTGCGGTGTCTCTCTCTCATCATCATCACGGTGGCTAGGAGATGTTAACTCCCTCGCCTGGTATGCAGGAGGTCGTGGGTTCGATCCCGACCCTGACGCCTCCTATATATTTGAGGTTTGCGGTGTCTCTCTCTCATCATCATCACGGTGACTAGGAGATGTAAACTACCTCGCCTGGTGTACAGGAGGTCGTGGGTTCGATCCCGACGCCTCCTATATATTTGAGGTTTGCGGTGTGTGTCTCTCTCTCTGTCTCCCCGTGGTCGCGTGGATTGTCCTCCCAGTCCTCCGCTTGTTTCCCTCCACACTTAAAATCGACGTCACAACGCGTTCAGAGTATTTTGCTGATATAAATTTCCGCGCGAGAAGCCACTTCGTTGAGTTATCATTTGTGATGGCCAGGTCGCTCCTGAAAAAGATCTACAACGTAGCTCCGTGGGGCCCTACCTGGTAAAATAAAACGAATATAGTTTTACTAATGGTGATGATGATGATGAGAAACCGGAGGATATTTTTTTAAACAAATCTGGCTGTCCACCTGACGATGCTAGTTGTAATTACTGGCGAAACGTCGTACTCAGATTGTAAATGTTGCCACAACCGGTTAGTGCTGTACTCGTGCAAAGGAGAGCCGACAGCAGGTTGCAGAGGGTTCGTATTTTATTGCTTCCCCCAGTCCACACTCGTGCCCGGTTCCCACCAACTCCCCCTTTTCCCTGCCCGTTCTCTCTCCTCGCCTGCTGCTCACCGTCCCACTCCCCCACTCCTTTTGGTGGGAATCCTTCCCCTGACATCCCTTGCACCAGCGACGAATTGGCAACGTTCTGTTCAATACGTGACAAACCTTACTGATTGGCTGTGTTGGGTGATGGCGGGTTTTACGGCACATTTATAATAATAGGGTTTCCCCCTTTTTTCTGGCAACAAAACTGAAACCTTTTTACGAGGATTAATGTCTGCATTAACCACAATACCTGCAGTCAAAATGCAAACAGAAAACATACTATGATAATATCTGATGCATTGTCCTTGAAACTGATTGGTCCACACCAAGGGACGGCTTTCTTTTGAGCCTCGACCCAATTGGTGCTCGACCAGATGACGCCAAAAGGCGTCACACAGCTCAAAGACAATGCATTTTGACTGCAGGTATCGTGGTTAATGCAGACATGAATCCTTGTAAAAGGTTTCAGTTTTGTTGCCAGAAAAAAGGGGAAAACCACTATTATTATATTTTGGTACTGGCAAAGGAGATCTAATGATGAGACACATTTATACTTACGCGAATTAAACCAAAAGTAATATAGTTTTAAATATATAATATATACCTAGGCAGGGTCAGCTTCTATAAAATAGATACACAGCTCAATGGGGCCTTACACCTGGCCAGATAAGTAAAATAAAAGTTATATTTTTAAAAACTTAAAAAAAAACCACGCTTTTATGAAATGTACCGTACGAGTAATGTCAGAACTCCACGACTCCAGGAAGTGGCCCCGAAGCTTGCCACAACGTAAGGGACCGTGGACAATTAGAGCCAAGCCGAAACATAACTTATAAAAAGGAATGTTTTAAAAAAGTATATTGTTTATTTTTTATTACAGAATATAATATTGTCATCAGTATCACATAAATATACCAAGATTGCAGTCGGTACCACATTGGGAAGTGGGTTAACATTGAGTTACAAGATTTGAGGATACAACAACAGATAGAGTGAGTTAAATAAAAGCGTGTAAAAAATAATTTTCAGACAGCACTGCAGTTCACAATTAACGCCCACAATCGATGCGCTGATTAATGAATGACCTGCGCGGTCACGTGACAACGACGCGCTATAAATAGCCTGGGGGCGCGCGCGCGCCGCTCATTGACATTGGGATGGAGGCGGAGGGCTCCAGGCGCGAGGAGGTGCGCGAGCAGGTGCGCGAGCAGGTGAGTGAGCTCACCTACTCACCCACTCACCCACTCACTCACCCACTCACTCACCCACTCACTCACTCACTCACCCACTCACTCACCCACTCACTCACCCACTCACTCACCCACTCGCTTACCTACTCGCCTGCTCACCCACTCACCCGCTCACCCATCCACTCACTTACTCACCCACTCGCCCACTCGCTCACCTACTCACCCATCCACTCACCTACTCACTCACCTACTCGCTTACCTACTCGCCCATCCACTCACCCATCCACTCACCCATCCACTCACTTACTCACCCACTCGCCCACTCGCTCACCTACTCACCCACTCGCCCACTCGCTCACCTACTCACCCATCCACTCACCTACTCACTCACCTACTTACTCACCCACCCATTCACTCACCCATTCACTCACCCACTCACTCACCCATTCACTCACCCATTCACTCACCCACTCACTCACCCACTCACCCATTCACCCACCCACTCACCCTTTCACCCACCCACTCACCCATTCACCCACCCACTCACCCATTCACTCACCCACTCGCCCATTCACTCACCCACTCACCCATTCACTCACCCACTCACCCATTCACTCACCCACTCACCCATTCACCCACTCACCCATTCACTCACCCAATCACCCACCCATTCACCCACTCATCCATTCACTCACTCACCCATTCACTCATCCACCCACTCCTACTCACTCACCCACCCACTCACTCACCCCCCCCCCCCCCCCCACACACTCACCCACCAACCCACTCACTCACCCACCAACCCACTCACTCACCCACCCAGCCACTCACCCATTCACTCACCCACCCACCCACTCACCCACTCACTCACCCACTCACCCACCAACTCTCCCTGCCTCCCAGTCGCGAACCTTGCAGGGCTTTCTCCGAGTCCGCCCGTTCAGCAGAGAGGAGCTGCAGAGAGGAGAAGACCAGGCAAGATACATCACCAACATCATCATCATCATCATAGTCACCCCCTAAACCCATATCACCATCATCACCCATATCACAATACCCCACATCGCCCCCATCACCCGCATCAACCACATGGTCATCATCACCATCACCCGCATCAACCACATGGTCATCATCACCATCACCCACATCGCCATCACACATATCGCCATCATCACCATCATCACCATCATCACCAACATCGCCCCCATCACCCCCGTGGCCACGTCACCATCATAGCCTTCATCGCCCTCTTCACCATCATCAGCTTTACAAGACCATCACCATGGCTATTGTTATCGCCAGCCTCCCCGTGATGTTCGTGGTGATAGTGGTGGTGATGGTGGTGGTGAGGACGTGGAGCTGAGTGGACTTGCCGATGAGCGGTACCAGCGATGTCAAGATCGGCCTCTGTGGAGGAGGAGGCTCGTGAAGGACGCTACTGAGGGGGGTGGGGGGGGGTGCCAGGCTAGGTATACAGTGAGGCTACTGGGCAGTTGGAGGGCAGTCGCCTCCTCCGGCAACAACGGAGGGCAGAGGAGCGACGCTCACAACAACGAGCGGAGCGCCGGGCGGATAAAACACAGCGAGTTGACAGTTGGGAGCACAGCACCTAGCCTGGCACCTGCTGGATGTGTCACGAGACCTCCTGCACCTAGCCTGGCACAGTAGGGGGTACAGCTGGTGGTGCATCTACCGCTCATCTCAGTCAGCCATCCCACGGCACCTGCTGGGTCTGTCACGTGACCTCCTGCACCTAGCCTGGCACAGTAGGGGGTACAGCTGGTGGTGCATCTACCGGTCCATCTCAGTCAGCCAACCCACGACACCTGCTGGGTCTGTCACGTGACTTCCTGCCAGCAGCGAGCCCTCGACCGTGGTGGCCTCAAGGTGCACCTAGCCTGGCACAGGCGCCGTGGTGATGTCACCGCCGCCACTTGGGGACGAATGTCGGCTGTTGTTGTTGGTAGTGATGTTGTCATCATTGATGGTTTTGATGATGTAGACGGTGGTGATGATGTTGTTGAAGGTGTTGATGGGGGTGATGGTGGTGTTACCATGATTCATGTTGGTGGTGGTGTTGATGGTGGTGTTGATGGTGGGAATGCTGGTGGTGGTGGTGCTGCTGGTGGTGGTGGGGTGGTGCTGGTGGTGGTGGTGCTGCTGGTGGTACTGATGGTGGTGGTGATGGTGGTACTGATGGTGGTGGTGCTGGTGGTGGTGCTGCTGGTGGTGGTGCTGGTGGTACTGATGGTGGTGGTGCTGCTGCTGGTGGTGCTGGTGGTGGTGGGGGTACTGATGGTGGTGCTGGTGCTGGTGGGGGTTGTGGTGGTACTGATGGTGGTGGGGGTACTGATGGTGGTGCTGGTGGTGGTACTGATGGTGGTGGTGGCTGTGCTGGTGGTACTGATGGTGGTGCTGCTGGTGGTGGAGCTGGTGGTGATACTGATGGTGCTGCTGGTGGTGGTGGTGGAGCAGGGCTGTCTGGAGCTGGCTGGTGGTACTGATGATGATGATGTTGGTGGTGGTGGTGGAGCAGGGCTGTCTGGAGCTGGTGGTGGTGGTGGTACTGATGATGATGATGATGCTGGTGGTGGTGGTGGAGCAGGGCTGTCTGGAGCTGGCTGGACCCTCTGTGCTCCTTTCTCTCCCCAAAGCTGGCGTCACCTCCCTGCAGAAGTTCACATTCACACAGGTGGGTGTGGGTGGGTGTGGGTGGGTGTGGGTGGGTGTGGGTGGGTGTGGGTGGGTGTGGGTGGGTGAGTGTAGGTGGGTGTGTAGGTGGGTGTGTGGGTGGGTGTGTGGGTGGGTGTGTGGGTGGGTGTGTGGGTGAGTATGTAGGTGAGTATGTAGGTGAGTATGTAGGTGAGTGTGTAGGTGAGTGTGTGGGTGAGTGTGTGGGTGAGTATGTAGGTGAGTGTGTAGGTGAGTATGAGAGCATGGGGATGACTCGGAGAGAGGACGACTCAGAGGCACCAGGAGGAGGAACCACACAGACGATGGAGTGGGAAGGCAGCAGCAGCAGCCACGCGGTGGTGAGAAGCCAGCACCATCAACAAATGCCCCAAGCTCTGCAGTCCTCTACGTATGAAGGCGTCATCACCTAACTAATGAGCGTTGCCACGTGGGAGAAAACCGGTGCGTGCAATGTGGGGAAACGCTCGATCGCGCGCAGATGGAACAGATGGCGTGTAGTCCACACCCTGCTGTACCGCCGTCTGCTGGCCTAGCCAGGGGCTCCGTCTCCTCCACACCCACGGGAGGGGATGTGTGCGGCGATCTCCCCACCCCGCTCCCCACCCCCAGGTGTTGGGGCCGGCCTGCTCCCAGCTGGACGCGTTTGAGGCGACGGTGCGTGCGCCCGTCTGTGCGTGCGTGCGGGGCGACAGCGCCCTGGTGTTCACCTACGGCGTCACCAGCTCGGGAAAGACGCACACGCTCATGGGTACCGCGGTGCGCGCGTTCGCGTCGCTCGTCACACCGCGTGCGTGTGTGCGTCGTTCGTCACACCGCACCGCGTGTGTCACTCGTCACACCACACCACATGCGTGTGTTACTCGTCACACCGCGCCGCCTGCGTGTGTGTGTTGATCGTCACACCACACCACATGCGTGTGTTACTCGTAACACCACACCACGTGCGTGCGTCACTCGTCACACCGCGCTCTCTCCCGCCCGCCCGCCCGCGCGTGCGTCTCTCTCCAGGCTCCACGCGCGAGCCGGGCCTCCTTCCCCGCGCCCTGGGCCTCCTCTTCGGCCTGCTCGGCGACCGCCAGTACCGGCGCTGGGACCTGCGGCCGCTCCGGCACGGCGAGGTGCAGCGACTGGAGCCCGACGAGGTGGAGGCCGAGCGCCGGATCCGAGCGCAGCTGCTCGCCACCGAGGAGGTGACGACCGCGACGGGCGGCGACAGACGACGAGGTTGCGTTCGTGGCTGCTTGTGAACGGGTTTGACTGCGCCGCTGCCGCTACTCCCTCTGTCCGTGAGGAGGTGACCAAGACGATGACGTTTGACGATCGGAGAGGGGGGCGGGTGGGGGCAACTGATCTCGTCACGCTTCCCGTTACCGTCCACGCTTCCCGTTACCATTCACGCTTCACGTTACCGTCCACGCTTCCCGTTACTGTTCACGCTTCCCGTTACCGTTGATGCTTCCCACTACCGTTGATGCTTCCCGTTACTGTTGATGCTTGACGTTACCGTCCACGCTTCCCGTTACCGTCCACGCTTCCCGTTACCGTTCACGCTTCCCGTTACCGTTCACGCTTCCCGTTACCGTTCACGCTTCCCTTTACCGTTGATGCTTCCCGTTACCGTTGATGCTTCCCGTTACTGTTGATGCTTGACGTTACCGTCCACGCTTCCCGTTACCGTCCACGCTTCCCGTTACCGTCCACGCTTCCCGTTACCGTTCACGCTTCCCGTTACCGTCCACGCTTCCCGTTACCGTTGATGCTTCCCGTTACCGTTCACGCTTCCCGTTACCGTTCATGCTTCCCGTTACCGTTCACGCTTCCCGTTACCGTTCACGCTTCCCGTTACCGTTCACGCTTCCCGTTACTGTTGATGCTTCCCGTTACCATTGATGCTTCCCGTTACTGTTGATGCTTCCCGTTACCGTTCACGCTTCCCGTTACCGTCCACGCTTCCTGTTACCGTTGATGCTTCACGTTACCGTTGATGCTTCCCGTTACTGTTGATGCTTCCCGTTACTGTTGATGCTTCACGTTACCGTTGATGCTTCCCGTTACCGTTCACGCTTCCCGTTACCGTCCACGCTTCCTGTTACCGTTGATGCTTCACGTTACCGTTGATGCTTCCCGTTACTGTTGATGCTTCACGTTACCGTTGATGCTTCACGTTACCGTTCACGCTTCCCGTTACCGTTCACGCTTCCTGTTACCATTCACGCTTCCTATTACTGTTGATGCTTCCCATTACCGTTGATGCTTCATGTTACCATTCACGCTTCCCGTTACCGTTCACGCTTCCTGCTATTGTGTCCGTGAACTCCGCTTTCTCATTCTCCGACCGCGGTCCCTCCGGTGCTCGCCGAGCCGCGGGGGCTTCCGGTTGCCGAGCGAATACGTTGTAAGGTCGTGCTCGTTGCTCGCAATAAATTGCTTGCCACGGACGAACTACTACGCAATAGCTTGGCTGAGCTCGTCAAGGAGCATGAATCGTCATCACACCAACTCCGGTCATCCTCGCAGCGGCGGTGGCTTTTGGCCCTGCTGTCGTCGAACAAAGACGGTGGTCACCGATGCACCGCGCGGCGCTTTCAGACGCGTTTCTGCTGCCGTCTGGAACGCTCTTCCCTTCCGATATCGGGAAGCCGCTGGAGCTGTGCTCTTCGCGGTTCAGTTCCCGGCAGGGTGCCCTGAGGTTCTTCTCGTGTCTAGTGTTGTTGTCCTTTCCCCGCACCTTCGATTTTGCTGCACGGTTGGCTACGTTCGGTGCCAAATAAGTTCAACATACACACAGAGGCAGCTGTATGTGAATGGTCGCTGTTGCCGCCACTTGCTGCTGTTGCCGCCGCCGCTGCCGCCGCTGCCGCCGCTGCCATTACCTCCGCTGCTGTTGCCGCCGCTGCTGTTGCCGCCACCGCTATTCACGCCACCGTTTTGCCGCCGTTGCCGCCCGTGAGAGATCCCTGTGGCCTCGTTTTCAGGACGGAGCTCCGGTGCGAGGCGTGAGGAGGTCCCGGAGCGCCCCCTGTCTCGCGCTGCTCCACGACGGTGCGCCTCTTCGATTCATTGTCAGCATTATTATTATTGTTGTTGTTGTTCCTTCGTGAATTTTGGGGGCCGTGCGGGGAAAAGAGCTCTCGCCCGGGAGCGCCCGGACGAGTGGCCCTTTGCTGCCTCCCTGAGCCTAGCCAACCCGGGCGGCATAAGAATGGACGCAAGATTCCCCCTCGGCCCACGCGGGTTTTTTCGTCCGTCGTGCGATTTCGCAAGCGCCGTCTACGCGGCTATTGCGCAAAGCCACCTTCTGGGCCACATTCGCACGGACCAATTTGGCGCAAGTTTGGCTTGCGTACGGCGCGGACGAGGTTCAACATGCATACGTACAACATTCGCCGCGTTATGTGGTTTTAATTCTCCCTCCGTGCGGATTGCGCGGTCGGACATGGGACAACATGGCGTGTTCCGCACTGTGTGTACCGCACGGTGCGTACCGCACGGTGCGTACCGCACGGTGTGTACCGCACTGTGTGTACCGCACGGTGTGTACCGCACTGTGTGTACCGCACTGTGTGTACAGCACGGTGTGTACCGCACTGTGTGTACCGCACTGTGTGTACAGCACAGTGTGTACCGCACTGTGTGTACAGCACGGTGTGTACAGCACGGTGTGTACAGCACTGTGTGTACCGCACGGTGTGTACAGCACGGTGTGTACAGCACGGTGTGTACCGCACTGTGTGTACCGCACGGTGTGTACAGCACGGTGTGTACAGCACGGTGTGTACCGCACTGTGTGTACCGCACTGTGTGTACAGCACGGTGTGTACAGCACGGTGTGTACAGCACTGTGTGTACAGCACGGTGTGTACAGTTGATGCACACTGTACTGTGTACCACACTGCACTGTGTACCATAAAGTGTGTACTGTGCCGTACTGCATGTACCCCACTGTATGCACTACTGGTCAAGCGGCTGTCTCCTCGTGCATCTGTGACTACTGCTACCGCGTAGACCGGTGGTTCTTCACTCATTTTCACAGGGGTGGGGGGAATGGGGGTGAGGGCGCACATCATTGGGGTGAGGGCCGCCACACCATTTGAAAGCATTGGGGGGTTTAACAGCAGCACGATGATGATGGGGTCTTATCACTCTGTGTATTGTCTGGGGGAGGGGCGCACGTCAGGGGCCGTGCTAAAGATCACCGCCAGTGGGCCCGCATTGGCCTTGCGATGAAGGACGCTGCCGCAGGGCGAGGAGGAGGGGGAGGAACTCTCAAATTGGCCTCGCCCTCCTCTCGCCGCCCGATGTAATGGTTCTCTCTCCTCTCTGTGCTCCCTTGCAGGCGACTTCACCGCGTCGCCCATCCTCCCCATACTGGAGTCGACGAGCCTCTCTCAGCACCTGGGAGAGGAGATGGGGCGACAGCCGGACAGAGAGATGGGGCCACAGCCGGACAGAGAGATGGATGGACAGCCGGACAGAGAGATGGGGCCACAGCCGGCCAGAGAGATGGGGCCACAGCCGGCCAGAGAGATGGATGGACAGCCGGAAGGGAACCAGCTGTTCTCGGTGTGGGTGTCGTTTGTGGAGATTTACAACGAGTCTATGCGGGATCTGCTGGTGCAGGAAGACGCCGGCACCGCCAGCCAGCCCAACCGCGCCACCACCCTCCGCCTCGGAGAGGACTCCAACGGCCACCCCTACCTAAAAGGTTCTCCGGGGTGGTGGGGTCGCGGTGGGGTCGCGGTGGGGGGTCAAGGGTTATATCTACGTGGGCCTTTTTGCCAGGCTCATACCGGCGAAAAGGCTCCATAGATGTAACTGCTTGGCGGTGTCGTGGCCGTGCTGTGTCGTGGCGGTGCTGTGTCGTGGCGGTGCCGTGGCGGTGCCGTGGCGGTGCGGTGTTGTGGCGGTGCGGTGCCGTGCGTCTGTGTGCGTGCAGACGTTGCGCTGGGTGGGAGAGCGAGCATTGCGAGTGGGTGGCGGTGCCTTGACGGTGCCGTGGCTGTACCGTGTGCGTGTGTAGACGTGCGCTGGGTGGGAGTGAGCACTGCTGGCCAGGCCCTCTGCTTGCTGGCGCGAGGGCGCAGGCAGCAGAGCGTGGCTCAGACGCGGCTCAACCAAACCTCGAGCCGCAGGTGAGGCTCCCCCCCCCCTCACTCGTATCGTCGCGGCCTGGGTGGTGAGGGTGAGAGTTGACCGAGCGAGTTTGCCAGCGAGCGCTCTCATCGACTTGAACCTCTGCTACCTCCCCCTCTCCCCCCCCCCCGGCTTCTCAGCCACAGCATCTTCACCGTGCGGCTGCTACGCGTCCAGGACGAGGGAGGGAGCAGCCTGGTGTCGAGCAGCGAGTACGCACACACACACACGCGCACTGGGCAGATGCACACGGGGCTTGTGCATACACAACAACAACAACAACAATAGCCGCCATTTGCCACTAAGTGGCGGTGACATCACCACGGCGCTTGTACCAGGCTTATGCGCACGTTAAGGCCACGTGCAGTGTCAAATCCGGGACAGGCCCAGCCGGTGCCGTGGGTTGACTGACTGAGATGACTGGCAGATGCACCACCACCTGTGCCCCCCCTACTGTGCCAACGCGCCGTACTTTAGTCACCCGGCCCTCCGCTCATTGTTGCGTGTCCATGTGTACTAGCTGTGTCCCCGCGGCTTGTGCGGCCCCTCCTCCGCCCCCGTGGCCAGGCTCACCCTGTGCGACCTCGCCGGCTCGGAGCGCTCCAACAAGACGCAGGCCACGGGCCAGAGGCTCAAGGAGGCCAACAACATCAACGGCTCCCTGCTCACGTTGGGCCGCTGCCTGCAGGCCCTGAGGGCCAACCAGGAGGCCAGGTAGGCGAGGCGCTGGGCCCGCGGCTGCCTTCTTCGCGACCCCTGCGGTGACGACAGCGGCGGCGGCGGCGTCGTCGTGAATGAAAAATACGTTACATTTTAATGTACAGGGTACTTCAAAAAAATGTTGACACTTACGTGGGACTATCGTTTTTAATGGAAAAAGAACGGATAATAAACACACCGTAACATGGTAACAAAAGTATGGTTCATAGCTTCAAAAATTCAAGGAGTCTCCACTTTTGATTTAAAGCTTTCGTGACTGCAGTAATTCATATTCTTAGTTTTCTCGGTAAAGTCACGTTGAAGAGAAACAACAAAATAACAAAATATATATAAAACAATAAAAAATTCTCACGACGTTTCGACCATAACTCAAACGGTCATCATCAGGTGTGTCGGTTTGCATAAATTTATTTTGAAAACGGCATATTTATTTATATATATAAAAAATAACGTTTGCGTCACGCGCAACGATTGGCAGTTTGCCCAGGACTAGTCCATCTATTTTTTGAAAAGAGGAGGGGGGAGACGAAATTTGTTTTTATGTATGCTGTCTGAAAGCCACTGTAAGCGTGAACAATCAATCAAGAACTGAAATGATTTATCAAATCTTTCCAATGATTGCTAAGATAGAATCCATCTTCTCGGTTGAAATTGTCTCTGTGCTTGTATATGTGGATAGCCTCATGAACGAATCTCTCATGGAAGCCAGATGGCTTACAAAGAACCTCCGTCTTGGAAAAGTCAATGGCATGTGAGCCTACTGAATTAGAACAATGATCTGCTACGGCCGAGGTGTTGGTCCTACCGTGTTTAAGGTCTGCTTTATGTTCACGAATGCGGTCCGAGATATGGCGTTTGGTTTCTCCAATGTAACTACTACCACAGAGGCAACTTAGTTTGTAGACACCAGGGTATTGTATGTCCGGAATCACATCTTTTACAGACGGAACCGGATCACGGATTTTATGTAATGTGTTGAAACGGACCTGGATCTTGTGTTTATTCAAGATTTTGGAGATCTTTTTTGTGATCCCAGCAATGTAGGGTAAAGTGATGGTTTTGAAAGGCTCCTCAAGAGGGTTCTTCTTCATGGTTTGAGTGATAGCTTTGCGGATTGTATAGTCGGAGTAACCATTAGCCCTAAGAGCTTGGTGTACGTGCTTGAGTTCACTGCTTATGTGTTCCTGGTCGGATATGCATTGGGCTCTATGATACAGAGTCTTGATGAGAGAATTCTTCTGTGATGGATGGTGGTGGGAATCCGGTTTCAGATAAGCATCCGTATGGGTAGCTTTCCTGTAGACAGAGTGGCTCATTGAACCATCAGGTTTCTTTTTAATTAGGACATCCAAAAAAGGTATCTTGCCATCTATTTCGACTTCCATGGTAAATCTGATGGCTGGGTGTATGGAATTGATGTGGTCGAAGAATTGGTCTAGAGCAGGCCGGCCATGTGGCCAGATGACAAAAGTGTCATCCACGTACCTCTTCCATAAGGTTGGGCGCAGAGTGGCAGTCTGGATGGCGTCAGTCTCAAATTTCTCCATGAAAATGTTAGCTATAACTGGAGAAAGGGGGGAGCCCATTGGGGTGCCCTCAGTTTGTTTGTAGAAAGTTCCATTCCAAGTGAAGTATGTATTGGTTAAACAGTGTCTCACCAGGGGGGGTACCTCAGTGTTTAGTCCTTGATGAACCAAGTCTTCAATGATTGCAATGGTGTCAGGTACAGGAACCTTGGTGAATAAGGAAACTACATCAAAACTGACAAGCAGGTCGTCTGGGGACAGGGAAATACCCTTGATTGTTGATACCAGGTGAGTAGAATTTTGTACCGCAGAGGTGGTTTTTCCAGTGAAAGGACGCAGGATTTCAGACAAAAAACGAGCTAGTTTGTAGGTGGGGGAGCTGATAGTAGAGACTATGGGACGAAGAGGTGTATCAACTTTATGTATTTTTGGTAAGCCGTATAATCTTGGTGGCCTGGCAGCAGAAGGTTTCAACGAAAACTGTTTAGATTGATCAATTAATGCGGTTGAATCAGAAATTATTTTGTTGGTTTGTGTGACGAGGCTGTTGGTGGGATCTCTTTTTATTTTTGTATAACTACCATCGTCGAGTAATTCTTTAATTTTGTTGTTGTATTCTATTTTATCCATGATGACAGTAGCATTGCCTTTGTCAGCTGAGAGAACTACAATATCATTCCTCTTTTTTAATTTATATAATTCAAAACGCTCATCTTTGCTGAGGTTGCTAGCTGGCATCTTAGCGTTTTTGAGGGTTGCAGCGATTTCAGATCTTGCTACGTCTGCAGCGATGTGACCCAGGCCCCTGAGAGCAACGTCTACTTGGGCAATTATATCATTAACTGGTATGTGTTTAGGTGTGACTGCAAAGTTTAGACCTTTAGCTAAAACGGATTTCAGACCATCGGAAATAGAACTGTTACTGCGATTAATTACGACTTTATTAACGTCTAACTTTTTGGTGTGTGGGTCCGGTCTTTTGTTGAAGAGGAGGTTAAATTTGGAAATCAGGTTTTCCTTACATTTGGTCGACATAGTAGCAGCTGAAGAGGCAGTCATATTGTCTACATGTTCCCAATCCGATGTGGACATTATTGCCGTCAATGATAAGTGTGATTTGTAGAGTGTCTTGTCTAACTGATCTAGTTCTGTGCGTATAAGTCTGATTTTTTCTGAGATAAGAGCTAAGCTAGTTTTGAAAAGAATTCGTTTCGCATTAGAAGAAGTTACAGTAGCAGAGGTGAGTGTAAATGCGATTGGTATTACCCCAGAGTCGCGGCATCTCTTCAGGAAGGTGAGAGACTCGATCAGCTGAGCTTTCTTATCCCGGAGTTTGTTGAAGGATCTTAAAGTTATGTGAAAACCCTCCCCGTAGAGGCGATTAAATTTTGATTTAAAGCTTTCGTGACTGCAGTAATTCATATTCTTAGTTTTTTCGGTAAAGTCACGTTGAAGAGAAACAACAAAATAACAAAATATATATAAAACAATAAAAAATTCTCACGACGTTTCGACCATAACTCAAACGGTCATCATCAGGTGTGTCGGTTTGCATAAATGTATTTTGAAAACGGCATATTTATTTATTTATATATATATATATATATAAAAAAATAACGTTTGCGTCACGCGCAACGATTGGCAGTTTGCCCAGGACTAGTCCATCTATTTTTTGAAAAGAGGGGGGAGACGAAATTTGTTTTTATGTATGCTGTCTGAAAGCCACTGTAAGCGTGAACAATCAATCAAGAACTGAAATGTTGCGCGTGACGCAAACGTTATTTTTTTTATATATATATAAATAAATATGCCGTTTTCAAAATACATTTATGCAAACCGACACACCTGATGATGACCGTTTGAGTTATGGTCGAAACGTCGTGAGAATTTTTTTATTGTTTTATATATATTTTGTTATTTTGTTGTTTCTCTTCAACGTGACTTTACCGAAAAAACTAAGAATATGAATTACTGCAGTCACGAAAGCTTTAAATCAAAATTTAATCGCCTCTACGGGGAGGGTTTTCACATAACTTTAAGATCCTTCAACAAACTCCGGGATAAGAAAGCTCAGCTGATCGAGTCTCTCACCTTCCTGAAGAGATGCCGCGACTCTGGGGTAATACCAATCGCATTTACACTCACCTCTGCTACTGTAACTTCTTCTAATGCGAAACGAATTCTTTTCAAAACTAGCTTAGCTCTTATCTCAGAAAAAATCAGACTTATACGCACAGAACTAGATCAGTTAGACAAGACACTCTACAAATCACACTTATCATTGACGGCAATAATGTCCACATCGGATTGGGAACATGTAGACAATATGACTGCCTCTTCAGCTGCTACTATGTCGACCAAATGTAAGGAAAACCTGATTTCCAAATTTAACCTCCTCTTCAACAAAAGACCGGACCCACACACCAAAAAGTTAGACGTTAATAAAGTCGTAATTAATCGCAGTAACAGTTCTATTTCCGATGGTCTGAAATCCGTTTTAGCTAAAGGTCTAAACTTTGCAGTCACACCTAAACACATACCAGTTAATGATATAATTGCCCAAGTAGACGTTGCTCTCAGGGGCCTGGGTCACATCGCTGCAGACGTAGCAAGATCTGAAATCGCTGCAACCCTCAAAAACGCTAAGATGCCAGCTAGCAACCTCAGCAAAGATGAGCGTTTTGAATTATATAAATTAAAAAAGAGGAATGATATTGTAGTTCTCTCAGCTGACAAAGGCAATGCTACTGTCATCATGGATAAAATAGAATACAACAACAAAATTAAAGAATTACTCGACGATGGTAGTTATACAAAAATAAAAAGAGATCCCACCAACAGCCTCGTCACACAAACCAACAAAATAATTTCTGATTCAACCGCATTAATTGATCAATCTAAACAGTTTTCGTTGAAACCTTCTGCTGCCAGGCCACCAAGATTATACGGCTTACCAAAAATACATAAAGTTGATACACCTCTTCGTCCCATAGTCTCTACTATCAGCTCCCCCACCTACAAACTAGCTCATTTTTTGTCTGAAATCCTGCGTCCTTTCACTGGAAAAACCACCTCTGCGGTACAAAATTCTACTCACCTGGTATCAACAATCAAGGGTATTTCCCTGTCCCCAGACGACCTGCTTGTCAGTTTTGATGTAGTTTCCTTATTCACCAAGGTTCCTGTACCTGACACCATTGCAATCATTGAAGACTTGGTTCATCAAGGACTAAACACTGAGGTACCCCCCCTGGTGAGACACTGTTTAACCAATACATACTTCACTTGGAATGGAACTTTCTACAAACAAACTGAGGGCACCCCAATGGGCTCCCCCCTTTCTCCAGTTATAGCTAACATTTTCATGGAGAAATTTGAGACTGACGCCATCCAGACTGCCACTCTGCGCCCAACCTTATGGAAGAGGTACGTGGATGACACTTTTGTCATCTGGCCACATGGCCGGCCTGCTCTAGACCAATTCTTCGACCACATCAATTCCATACACCCAGCCATCAGATTTACCATGGAAGTCGAAATAGATGGCAAGATACCTTTTTTGGATGTCCTAATTAAAAAGAGACCTGATGGTTCAATGAGCCACTCTGTCTACAGGAAAGCTACCCATACGGATGCTTATCTGAAACCGGATTCCCACCACCATCCATCACAGAAGAATTCTCTCATCAAGACTCTGTATCATAGAGCCCAATGCATATCCGACCAGGAACACATAAGCAGTGAACTCAAGCACGTACACCAAGCTCTTAGGGCTAATGGTTACTCCGACTATACAATCCGCAAAGCTATCACTCAAACCATGAAGAAGAACCCTCTTGAGGAGCCTTTCAAAACCATCACTTTACCCTACATTGCTGGGATCACAAAAAAGATCTCCAAAATCTTGAATAAACACAAGATCCAGGTCCGTTTCAACACATTACATAAAATCCGTGATCTGGTTCCGTCTGTAAAAGATGTGATTCCGGACATACAATACCCTGGTGTCTACAAACTAAGTTGCCTCTGTGGTAGTAGTTACATTGGAGAAACCAAACGCCATATCTCGGACCGCATTCGTGAACATAAAGCAGACCTTAAACACGGTAGGACCAACACCTCGGCCGTAGCAGATCATTGTTCTAATTCAGTAGGCTCACATGCCATTGACTTTTCCAAGACGGAGGTTCTTTGTAAGCCATCTGGCTTCCATGAGAGATTCGTTCATGAGGCTATCCACATATACAAGCACAGAGACAATTTCAACCTAGAAGATGGATTCTATCTTAGCAATCATTGGAAATATTTGATAAATCATTTCAGTTCTTGATTGATTGTTCACGCTTACAGTGGCTTTCAGACAGCATACATAAAAACAAATTTCGTCTCCCCCCTCCTCTTTTCAAAAAATAGATGGACTAGTCCTGGGCAAACTGCCAATCGTTGCGCGTGACGCAAACGTTATTTTTTTATATATATATAAATAAATATGCCGTTTTCAAAATAAATTTATGCAAACCGACACACCTGATGATGACCGTTTGAGTTATGGTCGAAACGTCGTGAGACTTTTTTATTGTTTTATATATATTTTGTTATTTTGTTGTTTCTCTTCAACGTGACTTTACCGAAAAAACTAAGAATATGAGTCTCCACTTGTTCGCCGTCATTGTCAGCACGTGGCCTGGAATCTTCTCCAGGTGGTCTCCAGAGGCCGGAGAAGGCAGCAGCACATTTCTCGTGGTATTGTTGCAAATTCTCAGAAGTGTAAAATTTTTTTTTAAAGCACCCTGTTTTTAATTTACTTGGTGGGGATTGCGAGGGACAAGGTGGGGGGGGGGGGGGGGTAGTTGACCGTTAGGCCCCCTCTATCGCTTCGACGCCGGCCAGGAAGCGCCGATCTCACCCAGCGCCGCGCCGGGCCCTCTGCGTGTGGCAGGGCGGGCGACGGCGGTGGCGGCGGCGGCGGCCCCAGGGCGCCGGTCCCCTTCCGGGAGAGCCGCCTGACGCGCCTCTTCCAGGCGGCGCTGCTGGGCGGCGCTCGCGTCCTCATGGTGGCGTGCGCCAACCCCTGCGCCTCCACCCTGCACGAGACGGCGCACACCCTCGCCTTCGCCGCTCTCGCCCAGCAGGTGACCTATGCGCTGCTCCCACCCGACCTGACCCGACCCCCCCCCACCACCACCTCGAATCATCGAGCGGATCGACGATTGAGTCCGCCTCTGAGCTGCAACCGGTTGCCCCCAAACTGCTCCCTGCAACCGGTTGCACCAAGCCTGGGGCCTAACCCCAGCGGACTCTGTGTGTGAAATCACGAGCGCTGACCCAAACAACGGCCCGTGACCCCCACCCCCCCCCCCATTGATACGCCACGGTGGTGAGATGTTAACTCCCTCGCCTGGTATGCAGGAGGTCGTGGCTTCCATCCGGACTCTGACGCCTGCCGTATACTTGGAGTTTCCGTGTCTCTCTCCCCGTGGTCGTGTGGATTTTTATTCGGGCTCCTCTGGTTTTCCCATCCACATTTAGAATCAACATCGCACGTTTAGAGCATTTGGCTGCTGTGCCACTTCGTTGAGCTATCATTTGTCATAGCCAGGTCAGAGGTACATAGCTCAGTGGGCCTTACCTGGGAAAATAAAAAGAGTTTAACTTCATAAAGAGTTGAGTTTAGGTACCCGTGTCTGTGACCCCCTCCATTGATACCCGTGACTCCGTGACCCGCGTCCACTCCAGGTGGTGAGCGTTGCGAGCCAGGAACCCATCAGCATGAGGGTCAGGGGGTCGGTGCGGGGAGGCTCAGCGGGAGGAGGAGGAGGAGCAGCAGAACGAGGAGGTCTCCCTAGCAACAGCGGTGACGACAATGAGGAGGAGGATGAGGAGGTTGACTTGTCGTCGGACGATGAGATCGATGTTGAGGTCTGTATGTGGTCTGTGCGATACTAATTCTGCCCGCGAGTTGCGTGTATGTGTGGATAAACTTCTTTCGCACCGTACATAGCCAACCGCGGTAATCGGAGGTGCGAGGGGAAGGACAACAAACTAAACATAAAAAGCAGCTCCAAAGAAATTAGCTTTCAATCTAAATTAAAAAGTGCATCACTCCAGTGGCTTCCTAATATCGGAAGGAAGAGCGTTCCAGATGGCCGCGGAAGCACAGCTGCTGCTGAGGCACAGCTGCTGTTGCGAGGATGACCGGAGTTCACGTGACGGTTTATGCCCCTTGACAAGATCAGCAACGTATTGTGGTTTATTTGTGGCGAGCGCTTTGTGTGTAATGAGTGTGACCTCGATGCCCTGATGATGCTCGGCTCTAACCCTCGGCTCTGACCCCCGCAGGCCCTGGTGGGGCTGGTGTCGCGCCTCCGCGGGCGCGTGGTGGCGGAGAGGGCGGCCCGCGATCGCGCCGAGCGGCAGGCGCGAGAGGAGGTTGCGCGAGACGCCATGACGCACCTGCGCCAGGTGGAGGCGCTGTGGAGGTGGGCGACTCCCGCCAGTTGGCCGATTGACACCTTCGTGCGTAGAGGACCGCAGAGCTTGGGCGAATGTTGGTAGCGCCGGCTCGTCGCCCACCACCGTGTGGCTGCTGCTGCCTTTTTGCTCTTTGGCTGTGGTTCCTCCTTCTGGCACCTCTGAGTCTCGCCCCCTTCTCTCTCTCTCTCTCTACGAGAGCGAGGAGCGGACACCCCGGTGCCGGTGGAGTGCCGCTCGCAGCCCTCTGAAATCTCCAACTCAATCTCGAGGAGGGCGAAGGCAGAGGAGGCCCTTTTGTCAGCCCTGTGTTGGTCCTGCCCAGGCCCGGCCCAGACCCTGCCCAAGTTCAGGCCCTGCCCAACTTTAGGCCCTGCCCAGGGGCAGGCCCAGCCCTGCCGAGGTCATGCCCAGGCCCTGCCGAGACCCTGCCCAGGGGCAGGCCCGGCCCTTCCCAGGCCCTTCCCAGGCCCTTCCCAGGCCCTTCCCAGGCCCTTCCCAGGCCCTGCCCAGGCCGTGCCTAGGCCATACCTACGCCCGGCCTTAATCCTCACCGGCGGTGGCCGTGCGTGTGTCCCACCCCCCCCAACCCCCTACACCACGCCGCAGCCAACGGCTGGAGGCCGAGCGGCAGGCGTCTGAGGAGCGCTGGGAGGAGCGTCTGCGGCTCTACACGGACGCCATGCGGCGGTTTGCGTGCCGGAGTGCGGCGACGGCGCTGGCGCTGCCCGACCCCGGCTACTGCGACGGTGATTTTTACTTTTTTCTTTTTTAAACACTCAGCGCTGTGGATGCAGCAGCGAGGAGGGTTGGTGGATCACCGCGCACAGAAGGAGTTGTGAAACTCCCCCTCTATCCCGTGGTTGGGTGTCAAGGAGGAGCCATACCCCTGGCTCTGCCAGGAGAGGAGCGGTACTCGGAAAAAATGTGGACTCCGCCTGTTCCGTCTGTACGAGGATAGAACGTTGCCCCCTTGCACACAAGCATTACTTTTCTCCGGGCACTCCGGTTTCCTCCCACATGTAAATGCTTAATAACGGACTCGGCCAGACATATTAATATACGTATCAAATATATGTTTCTTAACAAATATATATAGGACAGCAGAGCTTGGAAAATTAGTATTGGCTCCAGCTCACCGCCTGGCTACTGCCTTTCCCCTCGTCCGTGGTTTCTCCTCCTGGCATCTCTCCTCAAGGGCAGGGTCGAGCGAATATCTTGCGGCGCGTTGAAAGTGTTCTTGTCTTCATTATCGTCGTTATGATATTGCGCTGCTGTGGACAGGGAGAGAGGAGCAGTACAGCGGCGTGGAGCCAGAGAGCCTGGAGGAGGCCCGGAAGGTGAGGAGATCCTTGCTGCACACACACGCACACAGAGACTTGCCGCACTCGGGGCTGCATAAGAGAGGACCTGCCTCCGTGAGACCGGATCCTTGGGATCTCTGGATATCTGGAGATTTCTGGATTTTAAGATTTCAGGATATCTAGGAGCTTGGGATCTCAAGATCTCAGGATCTCAGGATGTTTAGGATCTTGATATCTCTAGTCTCACCAAGATCTTGGGATCTTGGGCCGCAAGCAGTGGGCTGCGATTGGTGGGTTGCGAGAAGTGGGTTGTGATTGGTCGGCTCCGAGCAGTGGGTTGTGATTGGTGGGTTGCGAGCAGTGGGCTGTGATTGGTCGGCTCCGAGCAGTGAGCTGTGATTGGTGGGTTGCGAGCAGTGGGCTGTGATTGGTCGGCTCCGAGCAGTGGGCTGTGATTGGTGGGCTGCGAGCAGTGGTCCGTGACTGGTCGGCATCGAGCAGTGGGCTGCGATTGGTGGGTTGCGAGCAGTGGGTTGTGATTGGTCGGCTGCGAGCAGTGGGCTGTGATTGGTGGGCTGCGAGCAGTGGGCTGTGATTGGTGGGCCCGCGACTGGTGGGCCCGCGACTGGTGGGCCCGCGACTGGTGGGCCCGCGACTGGTGGGCCCGTGAACCTCGCCAGTCGCTGACGCATGCAACGGCCTGCAGGTGATCGGGCAACTGCGGCGTGAGAACGCGCGGCTGGCGGGCCTGCTGCAGGGAGGGACTGGGCACCCGCTGGGCCCCGTTGCGGTCCCTCCGTCGTCGTCCCTGCCACCGCCGCGCTGGGCCGGTGGGGGAGCCGCCCCCCTGCTGGGCCCCCTGCTGGGCCCCATCCACGAGCTTCTGTGCCCCTCGCAGGAGGGGGAGGAGCGGCAGGAGGGGGGCCCTCGCACTGCCGAGTCGGGAGGGCCCCCGTGGGCCGTCGCCCATGGGGGCCCTGGGGGCGGTGACGCTCCACCTGAGGCCGTCGCCTCACAAACAAGCGAGCCGGACTCCTGCTGACGAGACGCCGCCGAATGTGGAATTCGGTTCCCCAACCCCCTTCCCGGACGTTCGCGAGGGGTCTGGGCCGTGACGGCACTTTTTTTTTTATAGGTTATAGGGGTGGTGGGGTCGGTTAAGGTTCGATGGAGTTTGATATTTTAAACGATTCCTTTTAGCGAGATGTTACCGCCAAGTATTCTCGTGGTTGAATTAAAGTTTGATTCGCGTGTTTTTTTAACCGTCTCCTTCGAAGACGTGTATTTGTGTGTGTGTACGTGCGCACGTTCTGGCTGGTTGTCAAAAGTAACTCGTCTTAAATCTGCGTCGTTTTTATTCAAATGTTTACACTGTGCTACGGATTTGCCATGAAGTCTTCCTCTGGTGGACGAGACACAGCGTCGCAGTAGATGATCGTCATCACTTTGTTCGACGGGAGATGAGGCCCAATTCCATTTTATATGAGCAAATCACTTAATTCGATAATCGCTCTTCTGGTACGAGCCCTGATTGGTCAAGCGAAATTGGCCACTGGCTGACCACTGTTCTGGGACGATCCCTGATTGGTCAGTTGGAATTAGCCAATGGCTGATCGCCGTTCTTGGGACGATCCCTGATTGGTCAGGCAGAATTGGCAATTGGCTGGTCACTTTCCTGGGTCCTGGGACGATCCCCGATTGGTCCATCGGAACGGCCACTGTTAATCAATGAGCGTTGGATTGGCTGGTGGGAATCCGAACGGTGTTCAGGCGAGAGTCTGTTGCTGACGGTTGAGGGAAGGTTCAAGAAGGAGGGGTCGTGAGGTGGAAACGAGGGACAGGATATTAACCAATTGCCCAAGCTCTGCCATCCTTGTATATGAAGATTGACGGTCAATTAATCACTTTATATGTGCGGGAAAAAAACCCCACGGGTGTGTGCGAGGGGGAAACGCTCTATCCCGTATAGACGGAACAGGTGGAGTCCACGCTTTTCTGTGCTTGCCTTCCCCTGGCAGAGCCAGGTCTCCGGCTCCTAGACACCCGCCCACGGGTGGAAGGGAGGGAGATTCGTACAACAACAACAACAACAACCTCATCTGTGTGTGCGGTGATCCAGCAAACCCTCGCTGCTGCTGCTGCCCCCACAGCGCTGGATCGCAGACAGCCACGTGCATAGTCACCGCCACCGCCACCACCGCCACCACCTCCTCCACCACCGCCACCACCTTTCCACCACCATCGCCACCGCCACCACCTCCACCTCCACCGCCCGATATTAAGATCGCAGCCGGGTGAGGTGGCGAGCTCCCAGAAATGCTTGCGGAGAGGATAAATCAAACAATCTGCCCAGGGCTGCATTTCAACTCGGCTAAACTATTTTATTTTACCACGTAGGGCGCGCTGAGCTAACGTAGCTCTTCTTCAGGAGGGACGGGGCCACAAATGATAGCCCAACGCAGCAGCTTCTTATCAACGCGTGGAAATCTTTTGCGGCAGCCAAATACTCTAAACGCGTAACGTCGAGGACCCGGGGAAAAAATCCACGCGACCACGGGGAGAGAGACACCGCGAACTCCAAATATACAGCAGCAGGCGTCAGGGTCGGGATCGAACCCACGACTTACTGTAAACCAAGTGAGGTGGTTAACATCTCACCACGGAGAGAGAGAGAGACACGCTAACTCCAAACATACAGCAGCAGCAGGCGTTAGGGTTGGGATCGAACCCACGACTTCCTGTATACCAGGTGAGGTGGTTAACATCTCATAGCCACCGCAGCGCCCATCTGAACATGAATTTGATGCCATGCTCCTAGGTTGATCCAAGCTGCTGTTGATAGCCTGTGGTCCGGTTGCCAGGGCCCATGGTTCCGGTTGCCAGGGCGCGTGGTCCGGTTGCCAGGGCCCGGAGTCCGGTTGCCAGGGCCCGGAGTCCGGTTGCCAGGGCCCGGAGTCCGGTTGGCAGGGCCCGGAGTCCGGTTGCCAGGGCCCGTGGTTCCGGCTGCATCATTCTCCGGGTCACGTGACACGCCCGGCGCCGTCAATAGCAACCTACACATCACGTGGCTCCACTGGGGAAGCGCGTCACGCCTCGAATTCTCACGCGTGCCGCCCTTGACGAGTGCCCCATCCGCCGCTCGACGTTTCGACGTTGCGGGCCTTTGCATGTCCCTCACCGCTCTGCCAATCAGCCAATCAGTGAAGATCGGCGCTCAGAGCACCACCGCCACGTGACGTCCAGGTGTGGCTCATTACACTAATTAGCTAATCACACTAATTAGCTAATCGCACTAATTAGCTAATCACACTAATTAGCTAATCACACTAATTCGCCCATCGTCTCTCGCGCTGGGGACGCGAGCGTTCGGGCAGTCCGTGCTTGAGCGTGATGATGATGATGATGATCAGCAGCGATGATGATGATCAGCAGCGATGATGATGATGATCAAGCAGCTCGATGCCCCAGTGTGGATGTCGTCTTGCTGCTGCTGCTGGCTACGACGAGCGGGCGTCAGCAGAGAGAGAGGAGAGAGTTATCAGCAGAGAGAGAGAGTTCTCAGCAGAGAGAGAGAGGAGAGGAGAGAGTTATCAGCAGAGAGAGAGAGTTCTCAGCAGAGAGAGAGAGGAGAGGAGAGAGTTATCAGCAGAGAGAGAGAGTTCTCAGCAGAGAGAGAGAGGAGAGAGTTATCAGCAGAGAGAGAGAGAGAGTTCTCAGCAGAGAGAGAGGAGAGAGTTCTCAGCAGAGAGAGAGAGAGAGTTCTCAGCAGAGAGAGAGAGAGTTCTCAGCAGAGAGAGAGAGTTCTCAGCAGAGAGAGAGAGAGAGGAGAGAGTTCTCAGCAGAGAGAGAGAGTTCTCAGCAGAGAGAGAGAGAGTTCTCAGCAGAGAGAGAGAGTTATCAGCAGAGAGAGAGGAGAGAGTTCTCAGCAGAGAGAGAGAGAGAGAGTTCTCAGCAGAGAGAGAGAGAGTTCTCAGCAGAGAGAGAGAGTTCTCAGCAGAGAGAGAGAGAGAGGAGAGAGTTCTCAGCAGAGAGAGAGTTCTCAGCAGAGAGAGAGAGAGTTCTCAGCAGAGAGAGAGAGTTCTCAGCAGAGAGAGAGAGAGTTCTCAGCAGAGAGAGAGAGTTCTCAGCAGAGAGAGAGAGAGAGGAGAGAGTTCTCAGCAGAGAGAGAGTTCTCAGCAGAGAGAGAGAGAGTTCTCAGCAGAGAGAGAGAGTTCTCAGCAGAGAGAGAGAGTTCTCAGCAGAGAGAGAGTTCTCAGCAGAGAGAGAGAGTTCTCAGCAGAGAGAGAGAGAGAGGAGAGAGTTCTCAGCAGAGAGAGAGAGAGAGAGTTCTCAGCAGAGAGAGAGAGAGAGTTCTCAGCAGAGAGAGAGAGTTCTCAGCAGAGAGAGAGAGAGGAGAGAGTTCTCAGCAGAGGGAGAGAGGAGAGAGTTCTCAGCAGAGAGAGAGTGAGAGTTCTCAGCAGAGAGAGAGGAGAGAGTTCTCAGCAGAGAGAGAAAGAGGAGAGAGTTCTCAGCAGAGAGAGAGAGTTCTCAGCAGAGGGAGAGAGGAGAGAGTTCTCAGCAGAGAGAGAGAGAGTTCTCAGCAGAGGGAGAGAGGAGAGAGTTCTCAGCAGAGAGAGAGAGAGAGAGTTCTCAGCAGAGAGAGAGAGAGTTCTCAGCAGAGGGAGAGAGGAGAGAGTTCTCAGCAGAGAGAGAGAGAGTTCTCAGCAGAGAGAGAGAGAGAGGAGAGAGTTCTCAGCAGAGAGAGAGAGAGAGTTCTCAGCAGAGGGAGAGAGGAGAGAGTTCTCAGCAGAGAGAGGAGAGAGTTCTCAGCAGAGAGAGAGAGAGAGTTCTCAGCAGAGAGAGAGAGAGAGTTCTCAGCAGAGGGAGAGAGGAGAGAGTTCTCAGCAGAGAGAGAGAGAGTTCTCAGCAGAGAGAGAGAGGAGAGAGTTCTCAGCAGAGAGAGAGAGAGAGTTCTCAGCAGAGGGAGAGAAGAGAGAGTTCTCAGCAGAGAGAGGAGAGAGTTCTCAGCAGAGAGAGAGAGAGTTCTCAGCAGAGAGAGAGAGAGAGTTCTCAGCAGAGAGAGAGAGAGTTCTCAGCAGAGGGAGAGAGGAGAGAGTTCTCAGCAGAGAGAGAGAGAGTTCTCAGCAGAGAGAGAGAGGAGAGAGTTCTCAGCAGAGAGAGAGAGAGAGAGTTCTCAGCAGAGGGAGAGAGGAGAGAGTTCTCAGCAGAGAGAGAGAGAGTTCTCAGCAGAGAGAGGAGAGAGTTCTCAGCAGAGAGAGAGAGAGTTCTCAGCAGAGAGAGAGAGAGAGTTCTCAGCAGAGAGAGAGGAGAGAGTTCTCAGCAGAGAGAGAGGAGAGAGTTCTCAGCAGAGAGAGAGGAGAGAGTTCTCAGCAGAGAGAGAGGAGAGAGTTCTCAGCAGAGAGAGAGAGAGTTCTCAGCAGAGGGAGAGAGGAGAGAGTTCTCAGCAGAGAGAGAGAGAGTTCTCAGCAGAGAGAGAGAGGAGAGAGTTCTCAGCAAAGAGAGAGAGTTCTCAGCAGAGAGAGAGAGAGAGTTCTCAGCAGAGGGAGAGAGGAGAGAGTTCTCAGCAGAGAGAGAGAGAGAGTTCTCAGCAGAGAGAGAGAGAGGAGAGAGTTCTCAGCAGAGAGAGAGAGAGTTCTCAGCAGAGGGAGAGAGGAGAGAGTTCTCAGCAGAGAGAGAGAGTTCTCAGCAGAGAGAGGAGAGAGTTCTCGGCAGAGAGAGAGAGAGAGAGAGTTCTCAGCAGAGAGAGAGAGAGTTCTCAGCAGAGGGAGAGAGGAGAGAGTTCTCAGCAGAGAGAGAGAGGAGAGAGTTCTCAGCAGAGAGAGAAAGTTCTCAGCAGAGAGAGAGAGAGTTCTCAGCAGAGAGAGAGAGAGAGAGTTCTCAGCAGAGAGAGAGAGAGAGTTCTCAGCAGAGGGAGAGAGGAGAGAGTTCTCAGCAGAGAGAGAGAGAGTTCTCAGCAGAGAGAGAGAGGAGAGAGTTCTCAGCAGAGAGAGAGAGAGAGTTCTCAGCAGAGGGAGAGAGGAGAGAGTTCTCAGCAGAGAGAGAGAGAGTTCTCAGCAGAGAGAGGAGAGAGTTCTCAGCAGAGAGAGAGAGAGAGTTCTCAGCAGAGAGAGAGAGAGTTCTCAGCAGAGAGAGAGAGGAGAGAGTTCTCAGCAGAGAGAGAGAGGAGAGAGTTCTCAGCAGAGAGAGAGAGAGTTCTCAGCACAGAGAGAGAGGAGAGAGTTCTCAGCACAGAGAGAGTTCTCAGCAGAGAGAGAGAGTTCTCAGCAGAGAGAGAGAGGAGAGAGTTCTCAGCAGAGAGAGAGGAGAGAGTTCTCAGCAGAGAGAGAGGAGAGAGTTCTCAGCAGAGAGAGAGAGGAGAGAGTTCTCAGCAGAGAGAGAGAGAGTTCTCAGCAGAGGGAGAGAGGAGAGAGTTCTCAGCAGAGAGAGAGAGAGTTCTCAGCAGAGAGAGAGAGGAGAGAGTTCTCAGCAGAGAGAGAGAGTTCTCAGCAGAGAGAGAGAGAGAGAGTTCTCAGCAGAGGGAGAGAGGAGAGAGTTCTCAGCAGAGAGAGAGAGAGTTCTCAGCAGAGAGAGAGAGAGGAGAGAGTTCTCAGCAGAGAGAGAGAGTTCTCAGCAGAGGGAGAGAGGAGAGAGTTCTCAGCAGAGAGAGAGAGAGTTCTCAGCAGAGAGAGGAGAGAGTTCTCAGCAGAGAGAGAGAGTTCTCAGCAGAGAGAGAGAGAGTTCTCAGCAGAGGGAGAGAGGAGAGAGTTCTCAGCAGAGAGAGAGAGGAGAGAGTTCTCAGCAGAGAGAGAAAGTTCTCAGCAGAGAGAGAGAGAGAGTTCTCAGCAGAGAGAGAGAGAGAGTTCTCAGCAGAGAGAGAGAGAGTTCTCAGCAGAGGGAGAGAGGAGAGAGTTCTCAGCAGAGAGAGAGAGAGAGTTCTCAGCAGAGGGAGAGAGGAGAGAGTTCTCAGCAGAGAGAGAGAGAGAGAGTTCTCAGCAGAGAGAGGAGAGAGTTCTCAGCAGAGAAAGAGAGAGTTCTCAGCAGAGAGAGAGAGAGAGTTCTCAGCAGAGAGAGAGAGGAGAGAGTTCTCAGCAGAGAGAGAGAGTTCTCAGCAGAGAGAGAGAGAGTTCTCAGCACAGAGAGAGAGGAGAGAGTTCTCAGCACAGAGAGAGTTCTCAGCAGAGAGAGAGAGTTCTCAGCAGAGAGAGAGAGAGGAGAGAGTTCTCAGCAGAGAGAGTTCTCAGCAGAGAGAGGGAGGAGAGAGTTATCAGCAGAGAGAGAGAGTTCTCAGCAGAGAGAGAGAGGAGAGAGTTATCAGCACAGAGAGAGTTCTCAGCAGAGAGAGAGAGAGTTCTCAGCACAGAGAGAGAGGAGAGAGTTTCAGCAGAGAGAGAGAGAGGAGAGAGTTCTCAGCAGAGAGAGAGAGAGAGAGTTCTCAGCACAGAGAGAGAGAGAGAGTTCTCAGCAGAGAGAGAGGAGAGAGTTCTCAGCAGAGAGAGAGGAGAGAGTTCTCAGCAGAGAGAGAGGAGAGAGTTCTCAGCAGAGAGAGTTCTCAGCAGAGAGAGAGAGGGAGAGTTCTCAGCAGAGAGAGAGTTCTCAGCAGAGAGAGTTCTCAGCAGAGAGAGATAGTTCTCAGCAGAGAGAGGAGAGAGTTCTCAGCAGAGAGAGGAGAGAGTTCTCAGCAGAGAGAGAGAGAGAGTTCTCAGCAGAGAGAGGAGAGAGTTCTCAGCAGAGAGAGGAGAGAGTTCTCAGCAGAGAGAGGAGAGAGTTCTCAGCAGAGAGAGAGTTCTCAGCAGAGAGAGGAGAGAGTTCTCAGCAGAGAGAGAGAGAGTTCTCAGCACAGAGAGAGAGAGAGAGGAGAGAGTTCTCAGCAGAGAGAGGAGAGAGTTCTCAGCACAGAGAGAGAGAAGAGAGTTCTCAGCACAGAGAGAGAGAGAGTTCTCAGCACAGAGAGAGTTCTCAGCAGAGAGAGAGAGTTCTCAGCAGAGAGAGAGAGAGGAGAGAGTTCTCAGCAGAGAGAGTTCTCAGCAGAGAGAGGGAGGAGAGAGTTCTCAGCAGAGAGAGAGAGTTCTCAGCAGAGAGGGAGAGGAGAGAGTTATCAGCACAGAGAGAGTTCTCAGCAGAGAGAGAGAGAGTTCTCAGCACAGAGAGAGAGGAGAGAGTTTCAGCAGAGAGAGAGAGGAGAGAGTTCTCAGCAGAGAGAGAGAGTTCTCAGCACAGAGAGAGAGAGAGTTCTCAGCAGAGAGAGAGGAGAGAGTTCTCAGCAGAGAGAGAGGAGAGAGTTCTCAGCAGAGAGAGAGGAGAGAGTTCTCAGCAGAGAGAGTTCTCAGCAGAGAGAGAGAGGGAGAGTTCTCAGCAGAGAGAGAGTTCTCAGCAGAGAGAGTTCTCAGCAGAGAGAGAGAGAGTTCTCAGCAGAGAGAGGAGAGAGTTCTCAGCAGAGAGAGGAGAGAGTTCTCAGCAGAGAGAGAGAGAGTTCTCAGCAGAGAGAGGAGAGAGTTCTCAGCAGAGAGAGGAGAGAGTTCTCAGCAGAGAGAGAGTTCTCAGCAGAGAGAGGAGAGAGTTCTCAGCAGAGAGAGAGAGAGAGTTCTCAGCACAGAGAGAGAGAGAGGAGAGAGTTCTCAGCAGAGAGAGGAGAGAGTTCTCAGCACAGAGAGAGAGAAGAGAGTTCTCAGCACAGAGAGAGAGAGGAGAGAGTTCTCAGCAGAGAGAGGAGAGAGTTCTCAGCACAGAGAGAGAGAGAGGAGAGAGTTCTCAGCAGAGAGAGGAGAGAGTTCTCGTCGTGTCGCTCTTCCTCCTCCTCCTCCGTTTGAAGGCGCGCTGACCACAGTGGGTTTGTACTTTGAGGTCTATACGGGTCTCTATGAGCCTACAGATATCGATGTATCTCTGTGAGTTTACTCTGTGGGCCATAGTTTGGGAGGGAGGGGATGGGGAGGGGAGGGGGGAGGGGGAGGAGGGAGGGGGGAGGGGGAGGAGGGAGGGGGAAAGGGGAGGAGGGAGGGGGGAGGGGGAGGAGGGAGGGGGGAGGGGATGGGTGGAGGGGGAGGAAGGAGGGGAGGGGGAGAGGGAGGGGGGAGGCGGGAGAGAGGGAGGGGGAGAGGGAGGGGGAGAGGAGGGGGGAGGAAGAGGAGGGGGGAGGGAGGGAGAGGGGGAGGGAGGGAGAGGGGGAGGGAGGGAGAGGGGGAGGGAGGGAGAGGAGGGGGGAGGGAGAGGAGGGGGGAGAGAGAGGAGGGGGGGAGGGAGAGGAGGGGGGAGAGGGGGGGAGAGGGGGGGAGGGAGGGAGAGGGGGGAGGGAGAGGGGGGGAGGGAGAGGGGGGGAGGGAGAGGGGGGAGGGAGAGGGGGAGGGAGAGGGGGAGGGAGAGGGGGGGAGGGAGAGGGGGGGAGGGAGGGAGAGGGGGGGGAGGGAGGGAGAGGGGGGAGTGAGAGGGGGGGAGGGAGAGGGGGGGAGGGAGAGGGGGGGAGGGAGAGGGGGGGAGAGGGAGGGGGGGAGAGGGAGGGAGAGGGAGAGGGGGGGGTTGTCGTTTTGTCGAGGAACGCCGTGGAGCAGCTGGGACCATCTCCATCGCCGTCGCCCTCCTCGCTAATTGGGCTTCATTGGCGCGTGGCGCGTTGACGAGCTGATTGTTTAATTGGGGAGATGGTAAAGGTGGCGAGAGGGGGGCGGGCGCACTCGAGCGCCGATTCGCCTCGACCCCCCCCCCCCCGTCACATCGCTCCATCTCCGCCTCTTTCTCCTCCTCCCCCACTGCTCTCGTGACCCCCTGGGGTGCGGTCCCCTCCTGCCCCTTGTGCGCTCTACAATCCTCTTCCTCCTCCTCCTCCTCTTATTCTTCTTCTTCTTGTCGGCGGCGGCATCCTTAACCGATCTCTGTCGGCTCGTGCGCCTTCTTCCTCGTCTCGCGTCTCAACCTCCTCGCGTCCGCCTCCTCTACCCCCTTCTCCTCCTCCTCTTCCTCATCGTTGCTTTTGGCTCCATCTCCTCCTCCGCCTCGCGTCTCCACCAATCCGCCACCCCGCATCCTCCTCCCACCCACCTCCTCTCTCTCCTCCTCTCCCCCACCTCCTGTCTCCACCTCGTCCTGAGCCATGGGTCGCGAGTATCGCCGCTCGGCTACGCGGGCGCACAGCTCCCGGCGCGCCCGCGTGGCGGTGGAGGCAGATGGTGGTGGTGGTGGTGTTGGTGGTGGTGTTGGTGGTGTTGTTGTTGGTGGTGGACACGCGGTCTCGCTGCCGGGCCTGCTGATGATGGTGGCCGTGGGGGTCTCCCGCCTGCTGGGCTGGGCGTGCGCGGTGGTGCAGCGCGGGGCGAGGCGGCTGGGTGGCCTCCTCCTCGTCGTCTTCTTCCTTCGCGGAGCAGAGGACGACGAAGCGAAGAAGAGGTGTGACGCCTCTATCTCGCACTCGCGTCACTCGCCCCCCCCCCCCCACTGGGGAGACAAAGACGGCCGGGCGTGGCACTGGCCAATAACCCCTTCGCGTGCTGTGGCCAATAACCCCCTCGCGT
Organism: Petromyzon marinus; assembly: GCF_048934315.1. NCBI lineage: Eukaryota > Metazoa > Chordata > Hyperoartia > Petromyzontiformes > Petromyzontidae > Petromyzon > Petromyzon marinus. Next base: position 1,150,596 of record NC_133725.1, read on the forward strand.
GCTGTGGCTGTCTCCATAGGTGCTACTCGCTAACAGCACCAACAGTCTGTGGCCGTCTGGAACGCTCTTCCGATATTAGAAAGCCACTGGGACCTATGCACTTTTAAATCGTCGTCGAGATTGAAAACGCATTACTTTGGAACTGCTTTTTGGTGGTTAAGTTTGCCGCACGTAGAAGTTGTATCCTCAACTCTGCCCGTAGACTCAACATCGCACCTCCGATGAGTACGGAGGGCTTCGTACGCTGCGCGGGGAGTTGGACATGGTAGGGGGCGATGCCCGGGCCGGGGGGTGCCATCCCTTGGTCCCTGTCATTTGTTGTCGTGCAGAAAGACAAGGGTCCGTCTAAGGCATCGCTGTGTCCCGTCTGCCGCGGGACCCCGAGACCACGTGGAGCTCTCGCACGGGCAGCAGCAGCGGCAGCAGCGGCGGCAGCAGCAGCGGCAGCAGGAGACCGCTGATGCCTCTAGCGAGCTGGGCACTGCTGAGGAGGAGGAGGGAGTCCCACAGGGTCCAGAGGATGTCGTGGCCATGCCACGAGGATCGGAAGAGGAGGTGCTGGTGGTGGTGGAGGATGATGATGATGCTGCTGACGACGAGGTGCTACAGAAGCTGGAGGAGGAGATGGTGCGTGGGATGGAAGCGATGCCGCAGAGCCTGGAGATGATTGGGGTGGCTCGGGGAGAGGAGGAGGAGGAGCGGGTGGTGGTGGAGGAGGAGGAGGAGGAGGGGGTGGTGGTGGAGGAGGGGGTGGGAGGGGAGGGGCCGGTGCTGAACCTCTCGTGGTTTGCCGACTTGGACCCTCCAGAGCCCGAGGTGGGGGCGAGCATCGTTGAGGAGGTGACCACTCGCCTCGTCGCTTCACCTCGTCGCTTCGCATCGTCCTTGGGCTCGAGAACAGCTGGAGGGTTTAGGGAATGATGGAGGCACGGGGGTGGCAGGGCTAACGACCACCACCACCAACAACGGCAGCAGTGGGCATTGAGTTGTGGGGGAAAACAATATAATATATAAAATGTTGTGCGTTTTTGTGTTTTAATATTTACTGTTAATACATGATATAATATAAAAATAGTGTATACAGGTCATCCACTCCCACCCACCCCCCTCTGTGCGTGGTGTGTACGCGTCACCCACCCCCCTCTGTGCGTGGTGTGTACACGTCACCCACCCCCCTCCGTGCGTGGTGTGTACGCGTCACCCACCCCCCTCTGTGTGTAGGTGGAGCGAATGCTGTCGGACGAGGCCCTATCACGGGACCCCTTCATGCTCAAGCACGTGCGCCGCAACGGCCCGGGCTACGTGAGCGTCAAACTTCTGACCTCTCTACGCGGGGTGAGTCCCGAGGCAGAGCTGGGTCAATGTCTCTGACACCCCCCCTCCGACCCCCCGTACCTCCGATTGGCTACGTACGGTGTGAACGGCGTGCAACACGTGTCCATACGGACTCCTCTACTTACGAGCGAGTTGTGCTCCAGAGGTGTGTTCGTCAGTCGAGTTGTTCGCAAGTCCAACTTTACTCCTGTTGATTCCAAACGTGTTGTATGGCATACGCACTAAACACGGGGATTGGCTTTACAAGTTGAATGTTCTCCTGTAGATGCCACTGGTTCTTCACGTTCTGCAGATGTAGATGCCACTGGTTCTTCACGTTCTGCAGATGTAGATGCCACTGGTTCTTCACGTTCTGCAGATGTAGATGCCACTGGTTCTTCACGTTCTGCAGATGTAGATGCCACTGGTTCTTCACGTTCTACAGATGTAGATGCCACTGGTTCTTCACGGCCTGCAGATGTAGATGCCACTGGTTCTTCACGTTCCGCAGATGTAGATGCAACTGGTTCTTCACGTTCTACAGATGTAAATGCCACTGGTTCTTCACGTTCTACAGATGTAGATGCCACTGGTTCTTCACGTTCTGCAGATGTAGATGCCACTGGTTCTTCACGTTCTGCAGATGTAGATGCCACTGGTTCTTCATGTTCTGCAGATGTAGATGCCACTGGTTCTTCACGTTCTGCAGAAGTAGATGCCACTGGTTCTTCACGTTCTGCAGATGTAGATGCCACTGGTTCTTCACGCTCTGCAGATGTAGATGCCACTGGTTCTTCACGCTCTGCAGATGAAGATGCCACTGGTTCTTCACGTTCTGCAGATGTAGATGCCACTGGTTCTTCACGTTCTGCAGATGTAGATGCCACTGGTTCTTCACGTTCTGCGGATGTAGATGCCACTGGTTCTTTACGTTCTGCAGGTGTAGATGCCACTGGTTCTTCAAGAATCTGCAGGTGTAGATACCAGTGGTTCTTCACTTTCTGCAGATGTAGATACCACTGGTTCTTCACGTTCTGCAGGTGTAGATGCCACCAACCGCCATCTATTGCGTGGTGATTGAACTTGCGATCTGTCCGAACAGGCAACTGGACATGGATAGGTTTGTTCGTATCTCTGAAAGTTTGTAAGTCAAATGGTCGTAAGCAGAGGGAGCCCTTATTGTCCATAGGCTAACGCTACCCATACTCATTCTACCACAGACTTGTACTACGAATAGAATAATTGGCTATGAAAGAAGTTCAACATACACACACTGCCCACAGGCTCAACACTGTCCATAGGCTCAACACTGCCCATAGACTCAACACTGCCCACAGGCTCAACACTGCCCACAGGCTCAACACTGCCCATAGGCTCAACACTGCCCATAGGCTCAACACTGCCCATAGGCTCAACACTGCCCATAGGCTCAACACTGCCCATAGGCTCAACACTGCCCATAGGCTCAACACTGCCCATAGACTCAACACTGCCCATAGACTCAACACTGCCCATAGACTCAACACTGCCCATAGACTCAACACTGCCCATAGACTCAACACTGCCCATAGACTCAGACTCAACACTGCCCATAGACTCAGACTCAACACTGCCCATAGACTCAACACTGCACCTCCCATTAGCACGATTGGCTACGTACGGTGCTTCATAGAAGTTCAACGTACAGATATGCATAGCCCTGCCACTGACTGCTAACCCTGCCTACCCTGACCCGCACCTTGTAACCGTCATCATGTCCCCCTGCTCCACTTGCTCTGCGGTGGTGACGTTCACAACGGTTGGCCCGTGTCTGGTTGGGTCTGTTCGCTTCGTAGTGATCGACAAGGCGTCGTTCATACCCGGGACGAGGGTTTCCACCATTGACTGTCTTGAACCTTGGTGGTGACTCTCAAGAGATGGAGGGAGGGGGCGTGATGGAGATTGTCTTTTGCAAAAGAGGAGGTCGACAGAATATAGGTCACAAGCGACAACGAGACACGTTGTCGCTTGTGACCTATATTCTGTCGACCTCTGGGAATTGGGTTTTAAAAAATAACCTTGTCCACGGCACAATGAATCCAAGAATATTGCACGAACATAGCTTGATGTCTCTGGCCTAAAACGAATTGACTATTGTTATTTGACCAGGAAAGGCCCCAACTATTGACCTGTATAGCTCCTTTTCAGAAGCAACATGGCTATCACAAATGATAGCTCAACGAAAGTGGGCTTGTCGTGTCGAAATCTTACCGCGTGGGTAAGCCAAATACTCAGAGGGCGTGACGTTGATTCTAAATATCTGGGTGGCTGCTTGTCCATTGCAACTCACCTGCGCGAGTCTGCATTTGGGCGATATCGCCTGGACGACCCTTGCACCCACCGGGACCCACGAGCGACTCGCCTGGAACCGCGTTGCCTGCCCCGCTGGTGGCCACAGGTGCGGCGGCTGACTCGCGACTGGAGGGTCTCCTCCTTGGCGCTGCGCGCCTCCTCCCGCCTGCAACTCAACGCGGCCGGCACCAAGGTCCGGCGCCTCGACCGCCTCCCCACCCACCTCCTCGCTCCTCCGGCCTCCCCCGGCGCGGCCGCTTTATCCGGCGGTGACGGTGACGCCCGGCAGCCGCCGCCTCCGCCGCCGTCTCCTCCGGACGTTTGCGCCGCCGGCCTTGGCTCCCCCGGCCCTCGAGCCGGTGCAGCAGAGGGCAGCGGCGGCGGCAGCGGCGGCAGACAGAGCGCGGCCACTCAGTGCGGCCTGGGCGACGAAGGCTCGGCGTGTTCGGAGCTGGCCGGCGACGGCGGCGCCGAGGGGCGGCAGAGGGCGGCGAGCGGCGGCGCGCTCCGCCTTGGCGGCCCCGGCACCGGCTCGCGGGCGGTGGCGGTGGTGCTGGCAGAAGATGCCGTAAGCGTCGGCACCCAGACCCCGTGCGACCCGTCGCCGGTCGGCCGCGCCGATTTCGACTACGACGCTTGGGTCAACGAGCGGCCGTGGCCGTGCTGCGACGGCGGCGGCGGCGGCTACGGCGGCGGCTACGGCTACGGCGACGTCTGCGACTGTAGTGACGACTCTGATGATGGCGGCGGTGGCGGCGGTGGTGGGATCTGCGAGGTGATGGCGTACCGCCCCTGGGTGGTTCGCCACCGGCTGGCCGCGCTGCGTGCCGCTCGCTCGGGAGGTGCCGGTGCAATCGGTGGCGGCGGCTCGGCGAGACCCTCCTCCCCGCGGATCCTGCGCCTTCCCCGGGGTCCCGACGGCACGGGTGGCTTCGCGCAGCATGGTGCAGTGGCCGGGCACGGGCAGCCCGCCGTCGCCACCACCCCCGGTAGCTCCATCGGCGAGGCGGCGGCGATTTACCTGGACGGAGACCGGTGGGATCTGAGTTGGGGCCCTGGGCCCTCTTCGTCCCTGCACTGACGACGGCGTCTCTCGCCCCAACGTCTGATGGTGGTGATGGTGTGATGGAGGATTGGTTGTGGCGTGGTGGAGGATTTGGTGTGTCCGGGGTACCGTGCGTCTCGCGCTAAGCATTGTAGCACTCTGTCCATCCCTCATCGTAGGGTCGTTTATGTCTGATGATGACGATGATCACGGGGTGACGCGCCTGCCACGTGATTGCGTGGATGGCCGCTCCATTAACCAACCTCCAGCAGGTCCCTTGCATTGTCGGCAATGGGGGAGGGCGGGGGTCAATTGGAGGTTGGGTTAATTGGGTGAGTGGGGCGTGGAGTTAATTGTTGGGGGGGGGGGGGTGGTTAATTGTTGGGGGGGGGTGGGGAGGAGGAGGGTGGGATTGGAGGGTATGGAGTGTGTGGCGCACTGTGGGGTCTGTTTCTGTCTACCCACGCCCCCGTGTGTCACAGTTCATAGGTGCCGCTGCTGCTCGCTACTAACAGCACTTGCCCACAATAGGCTGTCAAGGCTGTGCGGGGTTGGTGGGGGGGGGGTCTTTGTTGCATCATAGGGGGTGGCCCGGGGGGGGGCCCGGGGGGGGGCCCGGGGGGGGCCCGGGAGGGGGCCCGGCGGGGGGGCTGGGAACCCTGGGAAAATAAAGCAATTAAGCACCCCAGGGCAGCAACAGCACATCCAGTATTCGGTGAGATTGACCTCACCACCGCCCCCCCCCCCCCCATCCCAAATCCCAGTCACCGTTTCAAGTGGGTGCCACGGTAGTGAAATGTTAACTACCTCTCCAGGTTTGCAGGAGGTAGCGGGATCGACCCTGCCGTCCGCTGTATAAGTTGGAGTTTGTGGTGTCTCTGTTCGCCGTGGTCGCGTGGATTTCTCTCCGGGCTCCTCCGGTTTTTCCTTCGCACGTTTTGAAACGCGCCTTTAGATTTTTCGGCCGCTATAAATGTCCGCAAAAGGTCGCTTCGTTTGAGCTATCATTTGTGATGGCCAGGTCGCTTCTTAAAACAAAAGGTGCTACATGGCTCGGTGGGGCCTAACCTGGTTACATTTTTTTATATATAGAGGTTGGTTTAGGAGTTCCAATTTGCTTTCGATAAATATTTGGAGTTTCCGTTTTTGGACGTAGTTGCCGACCCCGTGGCCGCTGCAGGGATCGCGTGCCAGGCTTGGTCCGTGACAAAACTTTGTAAGGACGACATCGTTTATTGCAAAATGTTTTTAGTTTTACATTCTGTGGAGCTTTCAGTGAAGTCGCATTAATAGAAAAATAATAAAAAAATATCGCGACGTTTCTATCGCAACACAGGCAATCGTCTTCAGGTGCAAAAATTCTAAACGTTGGGATATTTGTATATTTTTTTTCTATCGGCGTGGCTTTACCGAAAGACCCATAGAATATGTACTCCTGCAGTCACAAAAGCTTTAAGTCAACATTTAGTTTTGCACTTCAATTTGTTTACACGTTTGGTTAATCGCAAATTGACTTTAAAAAAGTAAAATATAAGTTTAAAAGTTAGTGGGGGGTCAACTTAAATTTTTAGGTTTTTTTATTCTTCTATCTCGATTGGCCCTCGGCTCGCGACCCAGCGGTAGTTGCCGCTCTCGCCGTCTTCGGTGGCATCGTCCGACGTTTCGCCTCGCGTGCCAGGGCAAGGGGGTGGTGGTGGTGGGGGGAATGGGGCACACCGCCACCTCCGAAGGAAACCGATGGAGTTCCTGACGTGGTTTGGGATCTAAATCGCCACACGGCAACTTGAGTTTGTATTTAATTGAGTACTCGGGTTTCACGTTGTATGTTCATTACGAGTCGTCACCGCGTGCCACGCGAGAAGTGGCGACGCGCTGCGTTTGTGTTGTGACGCGGAGTGACTCCGCGAAGCGCGCCAGTTCACCAGGAGGAATCCGATGAGCTATAAAGCTCTTTTCCCCGTGACTGCTCGACGCGGGAGGGGAGGGGGGGTCGATAGAGGAGGAGGCGGCGGCGAGGCCGTGATTCCGATGGTCGCTGCGCCTTGCTTGCAGGCAGAAGGCACCTGGGTTCGACTCCGGGCACGGGAGCCACTTTCCGTATGGAGGAGTTTGTTTGAAGTTCTGTCCCCAGTTCTGTGTATGGGAAGCTACGAGGCCGGCGACCAGAGTTCGATTCCCGCTCACGGCCACAAACCCCGGGTGACGATTGTCTGAACCTGGTCCTCGGCCCCCCCTCCCCCCCCAGGTTGCGTTGTGTAGTAAACATCGCAGCTGGGGAGACGGCGGTGGCCGGGCGTGGTACCGGCCACCCACCTCCGTAGGTGGTGCCACTCGCTACGGGCGCTTGCCCCACCAGTATGTTAAGGCGATACGGGCAGGAGGGAGGGAGGGGGGGTGACTTTGTATTTGAGAGTTGAGTTGGAGTTCGTATGTCCCACCCGAGTGAGAACACGGGCGGCATGGAACGCACAGCGACGTCGCTAATTAATGAAATCGCACACCGATCGAATGGGCTGGGGAGATGGTACACGAATCCACACAGAGATAGGGGGCGCGTGTGTCGAATGAGGTTGTTGTTGTTTTTGTCACGGCACGTGCTCAGTTGTTGACTTCCTGTCAACCACTCCCAAACAGAGCAGCATCGATAATATATCTCAAATATAGGAATATCGATTCCTGCATCGTGTGACGATGCAGTCGGTGTATGCATGGTGGGGGAGGGGGGGGTTAAATCGTTCACCCCCTACAACAAATTGGTACCACAGATGTATCCACCACCTGCGCTGGCGGCTGTGCTTGTGGAATTTCGCGTTTGACTGACGGAGCAGGGCTCTGGTTCGCCAGCTGCTGACGGAGTTTCTGATTTATAATTACAATTCTGAGTTAAATTGTAATGAATTAGCTTGCGAATATTTTTTATTTAATTAGTCTCCGTTTTAATTTAAAATTCACATTTATGTTTTTAGCGCCGCATTCTGCAAGAGGGAGGGAGGAGTGAGCGGTTGCCACCTGTCCCGGATTTGACCCTTGAGCGTGTGGCAGTCTGTGGGGTGGGCCGGGTGTAAATTGGCGTCTGCGTGTCGGGAAGCGGCAACAGCAGCAGTGGTAGCAGGAATTGATTCTGTACCGAGGTCTGGTACCGGCGTCGCTGTTGAAATTCATCGCAGTCAGAAGTGGCGCAGCGTTGTTAACGGACCCCAGTGCTGACGGACAAAGAAAGTTGTCTGGGATTTGGTGTACAATGGTAGAGAGGTGGCAACCCGCCAAGCCCACTCGCTCACCCATGTATCAGAACGCTGATACTCAGAACGCTCACCCACTCGCTTTACCAATCACACACTCGGTTACACACTCGCACACTCGCCCACCCACTCGTCCAGTCTTGGATTAGACCGAGTACTGAATGAGACGTGGGTTTTGGTCTCGGTACTCCGAATGTGGTGAACTAATTCGCGCGTGCGCGCGCACTCTCTCGCTTCGTTGAGATGGGGAGATTATTCTTCTGTCACGCAGGAGTTGGTGGTGATGGTGTGGGCACGAGAGGTGGGGGGTGGGGGGGAGGCTGTAAACCCCCCCACTCTCAATTGTGACCCACGAGCCCCAACTTGTTGAGACTACATTTAGCCAAACGTTGTGTTTTTTGGTTAATTTTATCATTTTTATCTTCGTTTCCGTTCACGACTTCGGCGTTTAACCGTGATGGCGAACAAAAACAATTAGAGTCTCTGCTCGCATCACCGACCACGTGTTTGTGAGACGCGGGTGGGGGATGACGCCTGTGTGCTGGGGAAGGCTCGCGACCCGAAACGTTTGGCCGCGAGGTTTTTACGTTCTCTCCCCAAGTGTTTTTTTTGTTTGTTTCTGGTTTCTCGGCAATAAAATAAATTGTGCAACAAACAAAACCACACCCGAGGGACGTCCGTCGCGCTCAAAGTTTTGTTGTCGATGCAAGGAGCCCAACGGCCCGCCGGCTAAACCACTGCAAAGCCTTGCTCAACGCGTTCACACCGCTACGGCGTATTCGCCGAATTGCCCGATGATGCTGGATGTAATTACCAGCGAAACGTCGTACTCGAACTGTAAATGTTGTGGATTCACTCTTCAACACACCGGTGGGCTAAAGTAGTGAATTATTTGTCTTTTGTCAACGTGACACTTTTTTTTGCTGATTGGCCGTGTCGGGTGGTGGAGGGTTACGACACATTTATAAATAACGCGATCTAACCCAAAAACCTTTTATTATGAATGTTGAAACATGTTTGCACCCTACGTAGGCAACCGTGTTAATCGGAGGTGCAGTGAGTCTAATGGGTAGTGTTAGTCTATGGGCAGTGTGTGTGCATGTTGAACTTCTTCTAGTGCACCGTGCACAGTCAGAGCCGTGCTAATCGGAGGTGCGGGTGAAGGACCACGAAGTAATGAAAGAGAAAAAGCAGTTTTAAAAGAAATTAGTTTGTCAATTCTAAATTTAACAAAAATTGCATAGCGTTCAGTGGCTTCCTAAATATCGGCACGAAGGACGTTTCAGATATAGCCGCAGTAGCGCGCCTGAAAGCGAGGCTCTTGCATTAGGGAGGAACACTTTTTGCACGAACGCGGAACGCGCACGCCGTTATAACGCGGGGAACCTGCCCGTTGTAGCGCGGTTCGTGAGCAGTCAAGGGTGTGAATACTTTATTGAGCTTCGGGGTTGAGTGGTACAGTGATGCAGTTCGCGAAATCGTACAGGAACGCGGTGGTAGCTGTGTACACGTGGATATGTCCCTTTGGCCATCTCACCGTGCGTGTGAGTAGTACACCATCTCTCCAAAAATGTTAACGTTACATTTATGGGTAAATGAGTTATTCGCGATTACGCGGCACTTGAAATGTCGACTTATTGCGCACCCTACGTAGCTAACCGTGCTAATCGGAGGTACAGTATTGGGTATGGGTAGTGTTTAGTCTGGGTAGTTCATTAGCAGTGTGAATGTTGAACTTCTGCACCGCACGTGGCCAACCTTGCTAATCAGAGACGTAGATTTGAGTAACGGGTTGTGTTGGGGCCTATGGGCAGTGTATGTGACCTTCTTTCGCACCACACGTAGGCAATCGTGCTAATTGGAGGTGCGGAACTTGGGCGGATCGCAACTCGCTGCTGCTACTACTACCGCGTTCAACGAGGACTTTTGTGATATGGTGAAGCAATCAATGTTTGGCGTGCAAGGATTTCAAACAAAAATGTGTACGCGAGGTTAGGCCCCTCTATGCCGTGCAGTGTGATTGGGCCAACTTCGCCTCCTCAAGGATCCGCCAACACCCGATGCAGTGGAAGAACATTTTATTGAAGTGGGGCGAGTGGATGAGTGGTTGAATGAATAAGTGGATGGATGGGTGGTTGAGTGGATGATGAGTGTGGGTGAATGATCGGGTGGTTGAGTTGCATGGGTGTGTGTGTCTGTGGGGTAAATAAGTGGCTGTGTGAGTGGCTGCGTGAGTGGCTGTGTGAATGGCTGTGTGACTGTTGTGACCACCACCCCTCCTCAGATGGGCTTGTGGATTGCTCAGATTTGGCTGTAAAACACAAAGAAGACGATGAGGTAGGTGCCAACGCTCAGGTAGAGGAGGATGCCGCTGCACAGACTGACGATGAGGAGGATCTTGGTCCTGCGGGAGCTTGAGCGCGCCGTGAGGAAGTCTCCCCGCTCGTTAGCAGACCGCGTCTGCCACGTGGGAGTGAGGTGGGGGTACATGCGTCAGTGTGATGCGATGCATAGGGGGGGGGGGGGGTGGGCCCGCCCGCCCGGTCAGCCACGGGGGGAGGAGGGGGATCAACACAAACGTTTTTTTTCGTGAAAGAAAAAAATATTAGAAGAGACCAATAAAATATTTCTAGCCTACAAATTATTGTGTACGGGTTAAATAAAAAAAACCCATCGGGAGCTATTGTGGTGAGAGTGAGTCTCGCGAGAAAGGAGGGAGGGGGGCCCAACAGTCTGATCTTGCCTCACCCACCAGCCCGGTCGAAGTCGCTCGCAGCGCCCCCTGGTGGCTGGGGCTGCCACGTGGCCTGGCCACCCGGCGCAGGCCAAGCGGAGGGTTGGTGGCTCACACGGGCGACGGGCCAGAATTTGTATTTATTATTCTGGAGGAGGAATCCAATAGCTCTTCTTTTTTTTTTTCACTGACGTCCACGTCGAGGCGGGTCAGAACGTGACGACAAACAATGCAAAAGCGCAATGGGCTTGCAAGAATAGAGGGAAGTTAAACAAATCGCTTTAACTTCTTTGGTTCTTTCGGTAAAGTCACGTAGAATGAGAATAAGATAATAAATTGATAAAATAAAATAACACAATAATATTCTCACGACGTTTCGGCCACAACACAAGCGGCCTTCATCAGGTGAAGGGGGCGAGACTGTCTGGTAGGACAGCGCTGGAGTGAGAGAGCCACGTTCAGATCACGGCTTTTAAGCTGTGTGAGAGGAACAAAGAGCCTTGACACAGGAATTAGCATAAAATTTAGCATTGAAATGGCTGAATGATTAGCTTGTGACTGGTCACAGAAATAGCTATGTTAAAAGTTAAAGCATACACATCCGCAGAGGCACCCATTGTTAAAAGGAATTAGCATAGAATTTAGCATTGAAATAGCTAAGTTAAGGCATACACATCCGCAGAGGCACCCCTTGACAATGGGATTAGCATAGAATTTAGCATTGAAATGGCTGAGTGATTCGCTTGTGACTGCTACAGAAATAGCTACGTTGAAGTCAGAGCATACACATTCACCGAGGCACTTAGTACAAATCAAACAGGAGAATTTAGCATTGAAATAACTAGGCGAATTTAGCATTGAAATAACTGGGTGATTTGCTAGTGACTGGTCACAGAAATGACTACACATCTGAGCTATTCACAGTACTATATAGTGAACCAATAAAAACTAAAATATAAATTACCTTCATGTTATCAATAAACTCTATATTCTCCAATCAGCTAAGCTACCAACCATAAGTCGTTATATATCACAATGCTATATGGCGAAAAAATGGGTGGATTCTTACCCTCAAATTTCCGTACCACGGATAGCTATGGGCCCCGTTCAGACGGACGAGTTCGTCCATGGTCGGAACAGAGGAGGGGGAGAGAGACAGCTGCGAGGCCCTAGTATGCTCCATGTTGTAAACCATACCATTAACCGTGGTGTGAGAGGTATTAAGAGGCAATGCTGGCGAAAGAGCTGCGGTCTGAAGGACATCGTAAAATTACAATTAATTAAGAACAGAAATGATTTAACACATCTTTCCAGTGGTTACTAAGCCTGAATCCATCTTCTCGGTTGAAATTGTCTCTGTGCTTGTATATGTGAATGGCCTCATGAACGAATCTCTCATGGTAGCCGGTTGGTTTGCAAAGAACCTCCGTCTTGGAGAAGTCAATGTCATGTGAGCCCACTGAATTGTAACAGTGGTCTGCCACGGCAGAGGAGTTCGTCTTACCGTGTTTCAAGTCTGCTTTATGTTCGCGGATGCGGTCCGAGATATGTCTTTTGGTTTCTCCAATGTAGCTACTACCACAGAGGCACTTTAGTTTGTAAACGCCTGGGTACTGTATGTCTGGAAGAGCATCTTTTACAGATGGAACTAAATCACGGATTTTGTGTACTGTGTTGAATCGGACCTGGATCTTGTGTTTATTCAGGATTTTGGAGATCTTTTTAGTGACCCCTGCAATGTAGGGTAAGGTGATGGTTTTGAGTGGCTCCACAAGAGGATCCTTCTTCATGACTGGAGTGATGGCTTTGCGGATTGTGTAGTCGGAGTAGCCATTAGCCCTGAGAGCCTGGTGTACGTGCTTGAGTTCACTGGTAATGTGTTCCTGGTCGGAAATGCATTGGGCTCTATGGTATAGAGTCTTGATGAGGCAGTTCTTCTGGGATGGATGGTGGTGGGAATCCGGTTTCAAGTAAGCATCTGTATGGGTAGCTTTCCTGTAGACAGAGTGGCTCATTGAACCATCATGTCTCCTTTTAATTAAGACATCCAGAAAGGGTAGTTTGCCATCTTTTTCGACCTCCATGGTAAATCTGATGGCTGGGTGTATGGAATTGATGTGGTCGCGGAATTGGTCTAGAGCAGGCTGGCCATGTGGCCAGATGACAAAGGTGTCATCAACGTACCTCTTCCATAAGGTCGGGCGTAGAGTGGCAGTCTGGATGGCGTCAGTTTCAAATTTTTCCATGAATACGTTGGCTACAACCGGAGATAGGGGGGAGCCCATTGGGGTGCCCTCAGTTTGTTTGTAGAAAGTTCCATTCCAGGTGAAGTATGTGTTGGTTAAGCAATGTCTCACCAGGGGGGGTACATCAGTATGCAGTCCTTGATGAACCAGGTCTTCAATGATAGCGATGGTGTCAGGTACCGGGACTTTGGTGAACAAGGACACCACATCAAAACTGACAAGCAGGTCGTTTGGGGACAGGGAAATGTCTTTGATTGTCGATACCAGGTGAGTAGAATTTAGTACCGCAGAGGTGGTTTTTCCAGTGAAAGGTCGCAGTATATCAGCCAGAAAACGTGCCAGTTTGTAGGTGGGGGAGCTGATAGTAGAGACAATGGGACGAAGGGGTGTATCTTCTTTGTGTATCTTTGGAAGGCCATATAATCTTGGTGGTCTGGCAGCAGAGGGTTTCAACGAGAACTGTTTGATCTCATCAATTAATGCTGTTGAATCAGAGATAATTTTGTTCGTTTTGGTGACCAGGCTGTTGGTGGGATCTCTTTTTTTTTTTTTTTTTTTTTTTTTTTTTTTTGCCGTGGCAGACCACTGTTACAATTCAGTGGGCTCACATGACATTGACTTCTCCAAGACGGAGGTTCTTTGCAAACCAACCGGCTACCATGAGAGATTCGTTCATGAGGCCATTCACATATACAAGCACAGAGACAATTTCAACCGAGAAGATGGATTCAGGCTTAGTAACCACTGGAAAGATGTGTTAAATCATTTCTGTTCTTAATTAATTGTAATTTTACGATGTCCTTCAGACCGCAGCTCTTTCGCCAGCATTGCCTCTTAATACCTCTCACACCACGGTTAATGGTATGGTTTACAACATGGAGCATACTAGGGCCTCGCAGCTGTCTCTCTCCCCCTCCTCTGTTCCGACCATGGACGAACTCGTCCGTCTGAACGGGGCCCATAGCTATCCGTGGTACGGAAATTTGAGGGTAAGAATCCACCCATTTTTTCGCCATATAGCATTGTGATATATAACGACTTATGGTTGGTAGCTTAGCTGATTGGAGAATATAGAGTTTATTGATAACATGAAGGTAATTTATATTTTAGTTTTTATTGGTTCACTATATAGTACTGTGAATAGCTCAGATGTGTAGTCATTTCTGTGACCAGTCACTAGCAAATCACCCAGTTATTTCAATGCTAAATTCGCCTAGTTATTTCAATGCTAAATTCTCCTGTTTGATTTGTACTAAGTGCCTCGGTGAATGTGTATGCTCTGACTTCAACGTAGCTATTTCTGTAGCAGTCACAAGCGAATCACTCAGCCATTTCAATGCTAAATTCTATGCTAATCCCATTGTCAAGGGGTGCCTCTGCGGATGTGTATGCCTTAACTTAGCTATTTCAATGCTAAATTCTATGCTAATTCCTTTTAACAATGGGTGCCTCTGCGGATGTGTATGCTTTAACTTTTAACATAGCTATTTCTGTGACCAGTCACAAGCTAATCATTCAGCCATTTCAATGCTAAATTTTATGCTAATTCCTGTGTCAAGGCTCTTTGTTCCTCTCACACAGCTTAAAAGCCGTGATCTGAACGTGGCTCTCTCACTCCAGCGCTGTCCTACCAGACAGTCTCGCCCCCTTCACCTGATGAAGGCCGCTTGTGTTGTGGCCGAAACGTCGTGAGAATATTATTGTGTTATTTTATTTTATCAATTTATTATCTTATTCTCATTCTACGTGACTTTACCGAAAGAACCAAAGAAGATGAATCATTGCAGTCACGAAAGCTTTAAATCGAAATTTAAATCGCTTTAAATTTCGATTTAAAGCTTTCGTGACTGCAATGATTCATCTTCTTTGGTTCTTTCGGTAAAGTCACGTAGAATGAGAATAAAATAATAAATTGATAAAATAAAATAACACAATAATATTCTCACGACGTTTCGGCCACAACACAAGAGGCCTTCATCAGGTGAAGGGAGCGAGACTGTCTGGTAGGACAGCGCTGGAGTGAGAGAGCCACGTTCAGATCACGGCTTTTAAGCTGTGTGAGAGGAACAAAGAGCCTTGACGAAGGAATTAGCATAAAATTTAGCATTGAAAAGGCTGAATGATTAGCTTGTGACTGGTCACAGAAATAGCTATGTTAAAAGTTAAAGCATACACATCCGCAGAGGCACCCATTGTTAAAAGGAATTAGCATAGAATTTAGCATTGAAATAGCTAAATTAAGGCATTCGCTTGTAACTGCTACAGAAATAGTTACGTTGAAGTCAGAGCATACACATTCACCGAGGCACTTAGTACAAATCAAAACAGGAGAATTTAGCATTGAAATAACTAGGCGAATTTAGCATTGAAATAACTGGGTGATTTGCTAGTGACTGGTCACAGAAATGACTACAAATCTGAGCTATTCACAGTACTATATAGTGAACCAATAAAAACTAAAATATAAATTACCTTCATGTTATCAATAAACTCTATATTCTCCAATCAGCTAAGCTACCAACCATAAGTCGTTATATATCACAACGACTTATGGTTGGTAGCTTAGCTGATTGGAGAATATAGAGTTTATTGATAACATGAAGGTAATTTATATTTTAGTTTTTATTGGTTCACTATATAGTACTGTGAATAGCTCAGATTTGTAGTCATTTCTGTGACCAGTCACTAGCAAATCACCCAGTTATTTCAATGCTAAATTCGCCTAGTTATTTCAATGCTAAATTCTCCTGTTTTGATTTGTACTAAGTGCCTCGGTGAATGTGTATGCTCTGACTTCAACGTAACTATTTCTGTAGCAGTTACAAGCGAATGCCTTAATTTAGCTATTTCAATGCTTTTAACAATGGGTGCCTCTGCGGATGTGTGTGCTTTAACTTTTAACATAGCTATTTCTGTGACCAGTCACAAGCTAATCATTCAGCCTTTTAAATGCTAAATTTTATGCTAATTCCTTCGTCAAGGCTCTTTGTTCCTCTCACACAGCTTAAAAGCCGTGATCTGAACGTGGCTCTCTCACTCCAGCGCTGTCCTACCAGACAGTCTCGCTCCCTTCACCTGATGAAGGCCTCTTGTGTTGTGGCCGAAACGTCGTGAGAATATTATTGTGTTATTTTATTTTATCAATTTATTATTTTATTCTCATTCTACGTGACTTTACCGAAAGAACCAAAGAAGATAAATCGCTTTAAAATCTACAAATAAAACTACTCAATTGTATCTTTGCCGGGTAAAGTCCACAGAGCTATGACCGTATTTGTTTCAAAAGCAACCTGGCCACAAATGGTTGGTCGATTAAGTTAGTGTCTTATCACTTGGACTTTGATAGCAAAATAGTCCAAACGTGTGTCCATTCTAAATGTGGACCCGGAAGAAATAATCCACACCAGTACGGGAAGAGACACCGCAAACTTCAAATATACAGCAGCAGGCATCACGGTCGGGTCGAACACACGACTTCCTGCATACCAGGTGCGGTAGGTAACATCTGGCCAGGTTAAGGGTACCTCGATAGCTCCCACGATGGCGAAGATCCCCAGGAGGAAGCAGCAGAAGACGGTGGCCAGGATGGAGCGAGTCAAGTAGGGCTTGGAGGGCTGCGTGGGAGGAGCGACCATCACCTGGGGCTGGTGGGCGGAGAGACGGCAAAAGGGGCATAGACTCAACACTGCCCACAGACTCACCACACTGCCCATAGACTCAACACTGCCCACAGACTCAACACTGCCCATAGACTCAACACTGCCCATAGACTCAACACTGCCCATAGACTCAACACTGCCCATAGACTCAACACTGCCCATAGACTCAACACTGCCCATAGACTCAACACTGCCCACAGACTCAACACTGCCCATAGACTCAACACTGCCCATAGACTCAACACTGCCCATAGACTCAACACTGCCCATAGACTCAACACTGCCCATAGACTCAACACTGCCCATAGACTCAACACACTGCCCACAGACTCAACACACTGCCCACAGACTCAACACACTACCCACAGACTCAACACACTACCCATAGACTCAACACACTACCCATAGACTCAACACACTACCCATAGACTCAACACTGCCCCTCTGGCTGTGACCTCCCTGTCACTCTTCTATTGCTACCACCGTGGTGACTGTTCCCATGAACTTCGCTCGTTAATTCCTCCACCACGCTCACGCTTGGGGGCTCGGTCTACCAGGCTCGGATTGTGTCGTCTCATCCCACACCGCGTGCAACCAACACGACACTGCAGGTCACAGAAACACTCGCGCACTCTCCCACTGACACCCAGTCGCCCACCCACCCACCCACTCACCCACCCACCCACTCACCCATCCACCTACCCACTCACTCACCCACCCACCCACTCACCCACCCACTCACTCACTCACCCACCCACCCACTCACCCACCCACCCACTCACTCACCCACCCACTCACTCACCCATTCACCCACTCACCCTCCTGATCACCCACCCACCCTCCCGATCATTCACCCACTCGCTCGATCACTCACCCACCCACCCTCCGACTCACTCGATGCACTCATTCGCCATCACCGGCCCCACTCAAACGGCGACATCGCCCACTCACGTGCACTCCCAGCGCGTACGGATACGCGGGAGTCATCAGCACCGGGAACGGTTGCCCAAACTGTTGCGGCTCCATGCCTGGCCGCTGGTTGTAGGCGTTGGGGGGCATGCCCCCCCCCGTCTGCATGCCCCCCCCCGGCTGCTGGCCGTAGTAGGCAGGGGGCACGCTCCCCCCGTGGCGCTGCTCCTGGTAGGCCGTGCCCGGCATAGCAGCGGGGGGCTGAACGTCGATGGTCTCGTAGGCGCCCGCCCCGTCGCCTTTGGACTGCAGCGCGTCTCCCTGCCAGTTCGGCGGGGGGCCCGGACCTCCGTGGCCCCCCGCGGCGCCTGCAGAGTAAGGGGGCGGCTGCGGGTTGCCGGGGTAGTCTGGGTAGGCGGGGTAGTCGGGGTTGCCGGGGTAGGCGGGGTAGCCGGGGTTGCCGGGGTAGGCGGCTGTCCCGGCACCGCCTGAGTACTGCCCCACAGCGACGCTTGCGCGGGGCAACTGGGGGAGAGCGGCGGTAGTGGCGGTAGTGGCGTTGTCTGCAACAACAACCAGGGGTGGGGGGGGGGGAGAGAACGCGGAGTCGCGTGTTGAGCACAACCCCAGACATCATCATCATCACCATCATCACCATCACCACCATCATCACCACCATCATCACCACCATCACCACCATCACCATCATCACCATCACCACCATCACCACCATCATCACCACCATCACCACCATCACCACCATCACCACCATCACCACCATCATCACCATCATCACCACCACCATCACCACCATCACCACCATCATCACCATCATCACCATCATCATCACCATCACCACCATCATCACCACCATCATCATCATCACCATCACCACCACCACCATCACCACCATCACCACCATCACCATCACCACCACCACCACGATCACCACCATCATCATCATCACCACCACCATCATCACCACCATCATCGTCATCACCACGATCGTCATCGTCAGCTTCGACGTCATCACGGTGCATGGGGCCGATTGCCCCTGGTTGTTTGCCCTGCAGCATGTCGTCAATTTGTTGTTTCCACTTTTCTCCTCTCTGCCCAAGTAGTGCAAACTTCTCTCTGGCACTCCGATCTCGTACGATGTTGTCAAGCCATGCTCCGTCATTCCACTTCCTTACATTTTCCCGAACAACAACAACAACAACGTTTAATTGTCCTGTTGTTGTTGTCAATCCTACTACATATGGTGTCCAAATAGTGCCCAGTTTCCTTCTCACCACTACTGGCCTGCCTGCCATCATCATCACCATCAACATCATCATCAACAACATCATCATCATCAACATCATCATCAACAACATCATCATCAACAACATCATCATCATCAGGTCGTCTTGCTGCTACGTTGGTCGCTCTCTGGGTCCAGCTGCCAAGCAGCATCCTACCGGAGCTGGACATTTCCACTGCCAACATCTCATCTCTTGTCCACGATTGCCAGTCGATAATAATGATAATAGTTATTAATTAATGATTTATCCTCGAGAGCCACTCCCATGTGCAGGTCACGTGTTCGGAGTATTTGGCTGCTGCTAGCAATGTCCACGTGGTGAGAAATTCACTTCGTCTGTGGTGGCCATGTCGCTTCTGAAAAACATAGCTCAGTGGGGGCCCTGGTAAAATAACAAAAATAAAATGTTTAGTTTATTTTAAACATAAATGCACATTCAAAGGAAAATAGATTTATGGGTTAGAGGCCGTCCATCAATGACGTCACGCGATTTTGGACCCCCCCCCACCCCCCTCGTCACACGGCGTCACGAAAAGTCAGACCCGCCCCCCTCAACTATGACGTCACAAAGCTCTGCCCCCCCCCCCACCCCTCCAAAACAATATTTCCATTTTGAAAATAAAACATGATTAAAATCGCTTTAAGCTATTGTCATTGTAGGGCGTATTTAATGTGGCGCTGCACTCTGATGTTGTATGAGAAAACATTTATTATAAAGTCTATTTAATTAAGTAGAACGTGTTGTCTATATTTATTTAAAGTTGCGCATTTTGATGTGACGTCACATTTCTTAAACCCCCCCCCCTCGTCACACATCGTCACAAATGTCTGACCCCGCCCCCCCCCCCTCTAGGTGCGTGACGTCATTTATGGACGGCCCCTTAATTCATTGGGGGGGGGTCACAAGATATCTAGACCACCCTGTACATTGCACATTTAAATGTAACTTGCACATTTAAATGTTACTATCGATACACGGGTAAAGTACAACAACAACAACGTGGCATTGCACATTTGCAAATGCGTGCGCGCTCGTATCAGCCACTCATCGCCTGCTACGGAATATTCTTTTGTCGGTTTGAAGGAAGCCGTCCGCTAAGTGAGAACGAGGAAGTCAGCGGAGGCGATGGCGGCGATGGGCCACAGAACATCGACTTAATGATAATAATTATTATTACTATTAGGGCGCCCGCCTTGCCCTCCCGTCGGTCAAGTCAAAGTCCTCGCAAGACGCGGGATTTCCACTGCCGCTCCCCGCAGTGCGGTGGGTGACGGCGTTGACGCGGCGCACTTCACGTGGCCTCCAAAGTCCACGGGGGGTTGCGTGCACTTTATCTCTCTCTCTCGCTCTTTATTGAGGAAGTGGCGTGGGTCCCGTGGCCCCGGTGTGAGTCTCAAAAATCGTGTGGCGTCCCGGCAATAACCACCAGCAGCAGCACCACCACCAGCAGCACCACCACCAGCACCAGCAGCACCACCACCAGCAGCACCACCACCACCAGCACCACCACCAGCACCACCAGCACCACCAACACCACCACCAGCACCACCACCACCAGCATCACCAGCACCACCACCACCAGCATCACCAGCACGACCATCAGCACCACCACCACGTAAGTATAAATGTTGTGTCGTTATACCCGCCACCACACGACGCAGCCAATCAGCAAAGGGCCGTCACAAAGAACGAACCGTGACAATCCCGATATGAGTCTCCGCCACGCACGTGGTTTCTGTGTTGGGAGGGTAAAACCCCGCTACGTTCACAGCTACCGTGACGTTTCGCCAGCAACTACAACCAGCATCGCCATGCGGACAGCCACAGAGAGTTGTGGAGATGATCGCTGGCTGTCATTACCTGCGAAACGTCGTCCTCGAATTATAAATGTTGTGTGGGTTTAACGACATCGCCACTGGGGGGACAAAGGCGGCCGGGCGTGGTGCTGGCCACCCACCCCCTCGTGTGCCGTGCCGGCCTTCATAGGTGCTACTCGCTAACAGCACTTGCCCCAACAGTCTCTTGAGGCTATACGGGGGGGATGGGGGATCTTTGTCTTTGTTGTTAAGCATGTCTTCTTGGTCTTGTTTCTGTTGCGGTGTTGGCGTTTTCTATTCATTTACAGATTTATCCCCAGCGGCGATGTTGGTTACACACCGCACCAGGTACTCATTTGAGTCTGAGTCGACCTGGGGGAGGCCCAGGACCGGCTCAGATGGCCGCCTGAGGCGCGCGCTCCCAGCAGCGGCTGGCGGGGGCCGTTTGTGAGGGGGCCGACACTGACTCACTCACACATCATACACTGACTCACTCACACATCATACACTGACTCACTCACACATCATACACTGACTCACTCACACATCATACACTGACTCACTCACACATCATACACTGACTCACTCACACATCATACACTGACTCACTCACACATCATACACTGACTCACTCACACATCATACACTGACTCACTCACACATCATACACTGACTCACTCACACCATGCACTGACTCACTCACACATCATACACTGACTCACTCACACATCATACACTGACTCACTCACACATCATACACTGACTCACTCACACATCATACACTGACTCACTCACACATCATACACTGACTCACTCACATCATACACTGACTCACTCACACATCATACACTGACTCACTCACACCATGCACTGACTCACTCACACCATGCACTGACTCACTCACACATCATACACTGACTCACTCACACATCATACACTGACTCACTCACACATCATACACTGACTCACTCACACATCATACACTGACTCACTCACACATCATACACTGACTCACTCACACATCATACACTGACTCACTCACACCATGCACTGACTCACTCACACATCATGCACTGACTCACTCACACATCATACACTGACTCACTCACACATCATACACTGACTCACTCACACCATGCACTGACTCACTCACACATCATACACTGACTCACTCACACCATGCACTGACTCACTCACACATCATACACTGACTCACTCACACCATGCACTGACTCACTCACACATCATACACTGACTCACTCACACATCATACACTGACTCACTCACACCATGCACTGACTCACTCACACATCATACACTGACTCACTCACACATCATACACTGACTCACTCACACATCATACACTGACTCACTCACACATCATACACTGACTCACTCACACATCATACACAGACTCACTCACACATCATACACTGACTCACTCACACCATGCACTGACTCACTCACACATCATACACTGACTCACTCACACATCATACACTGACTCACTCACACATCATACACTGACTCACTCACACATCATACACTGACTCACTCACACATCATACACAGACTCACTCACACATCATACACTAACTCACTCACACATCATACACTGACTCACTCACACCATGCACTGACTCACTCACACATCATACACTGACTCACTCACACATCATACACTGACTCACTCACACCATGCACTGACTCACTCACACACCATGCACTGACTCACTCACACCATGCACTGACTCACTCACACATCATACACTGACTCACTCACACCATGCACTGACTCACTCACACATCATACACTGACTCACACATCATACACTGACTCACTCACACCATGCACTGACTCACTCACACATCATACACTGACTCACTCACACATCATACACTGACTCACTCACACATCATACACTGACTCACTCACACCATGCACTGACTCACTCACACATCATACACTGACTCACTCACACATCATACACTGACTCACTCACACCATGCACTGACTCACTCACACACCATGCACTGACTCACTCACACCATGCACTGACTCACTCACACATCATACACTGACTCACTCACACCATGCACTGACTCACTCACACATCATACACTGACTCACACATCATACACTGACTCACTCACACCATGCACTGACTCACTCACACATCATACACTGACTCACTCACACATCATACACTGACTCACTCACACCATGCACTGACTCACTCACACATCATACACTGACTCACTCACACATCATACACTGACTCACTCACACATCATACACTGACTCACTCACACCATGCACTGACTCACTCACACATCATACACTGACTCACTCACACATCATACACTGACTCACTCACACCATGCACTGACTCACTCACACATCATACACTGACTCACTCACACCATGCACTGACTCACTCACACATCATACACTGACTCACTCACACATCATACACTGACTCACTCACACATCATACACTGACTCACTCATCATACACTGACTCACACATCATACACTCACTCACACATCATGCACTCACTCACACATAATACACTCACTCACACATCATACACTCACTCACACATCATGCACTCACTCACACATCATACACTCACTCACACATCATACACTGACTCACACATCATACACTGACTCACACATCATACACTCACTCACTCATCATACACTCACTCATCATACACTCACTCACTCATCATACACTCACTCACACATCATACACTCACTCACACATCATACACTGACTCACACATCATACACTCACTCACACATCATGCACTCACTCACACATCATACACTCACTCACACATCATACACTGACACACATCATACACTGACTCACACATCATACACTGACTCACACATCATACACTCACTCACTCATCATACACTCACTCACACATCATACACTGACTCACACATCATACACTGACTCACACATCATACACTCACTCACACATCATGCACTGACTCACTCATCATACACTGACTCACTCACACATCAAACACTCACTCGCACATCATACACTCACTCACACTGCCGCTGACTCACTCACACATCATACACTGACTCACTCATCATGCGCTGACTCACTCACACATCATACACTGAATAACACATCATACACTCACTCACACATCATACACTCACTCACACATCATACACTCACTCACACATCATACACTGACTCACACATCATACACTCACTCACTCATCATACACTGACTCACACATCATACACTGACTCACACATCATACACTCACTCACACATCATGCACTAACTCACTCATCATACACTGACTCACTCACACATCAAACACTCACTCGCACATCATACACTCACTCACACTGCCGCTGACTCACTCACACATCATACACTGACTCACTCATCATGCGCTGACTCACTCACACATCATACACTGAATAACACATCATACACTCACTCACACATCATACACTCACTCACACATCATACACTCACTCACACATCATACACTCACTCACACATCATACACTGACTCACTCATCATACACTCACTCACTCTGCTGCTGACTCACTCACACATCATACACTCACTCACACATCATACGCTGACTCGCACATCATACACTCACTCACTCTGCTGCTGACTCACTCACACATCATACACTGGGAGTGCCGTGCTACAAGCTATGGCTGCAGGTTTTGTCGTACGTGTTATGTATATCGTTTGTTGTTAAATTTAAAATCACAGTTCCTATGATTATTGTTGTTACATTGTTTTTGTAGCGTTATTTTGGCGATTCGACAACATATGGTTAATCTAAATAGTCTGATGGTTGTTGTTGACTTGCACCACATTGTGATTTTTGCACACAGCGTTTTTATAAGTTTTTTTGTGTGGAATATTTGCTGGTTCATTCCTGGATGTTTCTGTTACGCGTTGTCGCTTTAAGATGTTCTGTGTTCATATTGTGTTTGTTGCGGTTGTACCCGACTTAAGAGCCGCATGGCTCACAGGGCTATACCTAAATAAATGAAAACTTGAGATAATCGTCACCGGATCGGCCAGGTTCGTAGCGCAAACCGCTTACCCGTAACCACTGCTCACATTTACACGTGAACACATGTTACACACACACACGCACACACACTCACACACACGCACTCACACACAGGGTGTGGTTGGCGGTGGCCCAGTTGGTAGCTGAACGTTATCGCAACGTTGAACACACACGCGCACGGGTGGGATCCGGGTTCACCAACAGGTGGTGGTCGTAAAGACCGAGGCAGTTGAGCTTGAGACGAAGTGCAGAACATCTCCACGCTGCCAGACACCATCAGGCGCTGTCCAGACCCACGCTTCGTGATGCTGAAGACACGTGACACGCTGCTACATCTTGCGAGCTCGCTTATTGTTGCTGTAAGATCTTCGGTGTATGGGGGGGGGGACGATGCTGATGATGATGATGGGAGGAGGATATTCGTGTGTAATGTACGTTGGACTTCTTTCGCGCCGTACGTAGCCAACCGTGCTAAGCGGAGGTGCGCAAGGAGGAGGTCAAACTAAAACACAAGGGTTATGGACTATATGGGTCTCACGTAGAGACCCATAGACTTCATCGAGACCCACAGGCGTATAAAGAAACCCCATGGACTTACACAGAGATTCATAGACTCACGCAGAGGCTGACTCCCAAGACACCCCGAGATTCCAGAGTGGAGCGGTGTGAGTGAGGAAGGAGAAGGGAGACGAGTGAGTGGGTGGGTGAGTGAGTGGGTGGGTGGGTGAGTGGGTGGGTGGGTGGGTGAGTGGGTGGGTGGGTGAGTGGGTGGGTGAGTGAGTGGGTGGGTGAGTGAGTGGGTCGGTGAGTGGGTGGGTGAGTGAGTGGGTGGGTGAGTGAGTGGGTGAGTGAGTGGGTGGGTGAGTGAGTGGGTGGGTGAGTGAGTGGGTGAGTGAGTGGGTGGGTGAGTGAGTGGGTGGGTGAGTGGGTGGGTGAGTGGGTGGGTGGGTGGGTGAGTGGGTGGGTGGGTGGGTGAGTGGGTGGGTGGGTGGGTGAGTGGGTGGGTGGGTGGGTGAGTGGGTGGGTGGGTGGGTGGGTGAGTGGGTGGGTGGGTGGGTGAGTGGGTGGGTGGGTGAGTGAGTGGGTGGGTGGGTGAGTGAGTGGGTGGGTGGGTGGGTGGGTGAGTGAGTGGGTGGGTGAGTGAGTGGGTGGGTGGGTGAGTGAGTGGGTGGGTGGGTGAGTGAGTGAGTGGGTGGGTGGGTGGGTAAGTGAGTGCGTGGGTGGGTGGGTAAGTGAGTGGGTGGGTGGGTGGGTGAGTGAGTGGGTGGGTGGGTGGGTGAGTGAGTGGGTGGGTGGGTGGGTGAGTGAGTGGGTGGGTGGGTGAGTGGGTGAGTGGGTGAGTGGGTGGGTGGGTGGGTGAGTGAGTGCGTGGGTGGGTGGGTGAGTGAGTGGGTGAGTGAGTAAGTGGGTGGATGAGTGAGCGTGTAAGCGAGGATGTAAGTAGGTGAGTGAATGAGTGTGTGAGTGGATGAGTGGGCGAGTGAATGAGTGGATGGGTGGGCGAGTGAATGAGTGAATGAGTGAGTGGATGGGTGGTCGACATAATAGGTTTGCCAGTGCGTGGGTGAGCGAGTGAATGTCTGAGTGATTGGGTGGTTGAGTGAATGATTGTGCGAGTGATTGGATGGGTGGATGAACAAATGAGTGGGTGAGTGCTTGGGTGCGTGAGTTTGTGGGCGAATAAGTGCATGGGTCGTTGCGTGAATGAGTGGGTAAGTGGGGTTGTAAGCGAGCTATTGATGACCTACCATATGGTGGTTTCGCACAACACGGGGGCGGTGGGAGGGGGGAATGAAATCTTCGAGTGGACGCTGACGTGGATAGCGAACCACGATCGTAGCGACAGAAGAGGGGCACGGAGGTGACCGACCACCGGTTAGGGAGACCAAAATACTTCAATAATCCCCCCCTGCCCCCCCCTGCCCCCCAATCGGCAGCCCCTCGCGCAGCAAGCGGCGAACCTCCCTCCGCCTCCCGACCCAGCGGACGCGGTGTTCGTACCTCGACTCATGGCTCTTGCTGCTGTCTCTTCACCAGCGCGCGTCTCCTCCTCCTCCTCCTCGTGATCACTGCGGCCACGCTTCCTCCTCCACCCACCCTGCACCGCGCCGATACTTCTATAAGTCTCCGCGCAGTGCGACCTTTGGTCCCTTCCCTGGTCAGCAGCCGCTCCCCCATCTCCCGGATTGGTCACCGCGCGTACGGAGGCCAGGAGCGGTGAGGCTTTAGGGTGCAGCCGATGTCTGGAAGTTATTGAGTCTGTGGGTCTCTAACGTAGAAGACCCACAGACTCACTACGGACTCGCATAAAGACCCATCGGCGGGGGACTTGGGGTGCAGCCGATGCCTCGCCTAGAGACCCATACACTCGCACAGAGACCCGTAGACTCACACAGAGACCCGTAGACTCACACAGAGACCCGTAGACTCACACCGAGACCCATAGACTCACACACACCCATAGGCTCACACAGAGACCCATAGACTCATACAGAGACCCATGGACTCGCACAGAGACCTAGAGACTCACACAGAGACCCATAGACTCACACAGAGACCCATAGACTCACACAGAGACCCGTAGACTCACACCGAGACCTATAGACTCACACAGCGACCCATAGACTTACACAGAGACCCATAGGCTCACACAGAGACCCATAAACTCACACAGAGACCCATAGACTCACACAGAGACCCATAGACTCACACAGAGACCCATAGACTCACACAAACACCCATGGACTCGCACAGAGACCTAGAGACTCACACAGAGACCCATAGACTCACACAGACACCCATAGACTTACACAGAGACCCGTAGACTCACACAGAGACCCATATACTCACACAGAGACCCATAGACTCACACAGAGACCCATAGACTCACACAGAGACCCATAGACTCACACAAACACCCATGGACTCGCACAGAGACCTAGAGACTCACACAGAGACCCATAGACTCACACAGACACCCATAGACTTACACAGAGACCCGTAGACTCACACAGAGACCCATATACTCACACAGAGACCCATAGACTCACACAGAGACCCATAGACTCACACAGAGACCCATAGACTCACACAGACACCCATGGACTCGCACAGAGACCTAGAGACTCACACAGAGTCCCATAGACTCACACAGACACCCATAGACTTACACAGAGACCCGTAGACTCACACAGAGACCCGTAGACTCACACAGAGACCCATAGACTCACACACACCCATAGGCTCACACAGAGACCCATAAACTCATACAGAAACGTATAGACTCAGATAGAGACCCATAGACTTACACAGAGACCCATATACTCACATAGAGACCCATAGACTCACACAGAGATCCATAGATTCACACAGAGACCCATAGACTCACACAGAGACCCATAGACTCACACAGAGACCCATAGACTCCCACACACCCATAGACTCCCACATAGACCCATAAAATCGCACAGAGATCCATAGATTCTGCCACGTATACAATGTAATGAGGTTCACAGTGGTGTTGAATGACGGTGCAGTCGGTGAAGCAGCGTTAGGGGTGCTGTAGAGAAGTGCCTCCGAGTCCGGCTCGACTGACTTCCGGACCGGTTCTTAGCACGCGCCAAGAAGCCAGCTGATTGAGACTGGAACTAGCTGGGCGTGGCTAGGGGCGGGGCGACGTGGCTAGGGGCGGGGCGGCGTGGCTAGGGGCGGGGCGGCGTGGCTAGGGGCGGGGCGACGTGACGACTCCTTCTGGCACCTTCCAGTTAGAGTAGCACCACCAGCACTACCATCATCACCATCCCCACCACCAGCCCCACCACCAGCACCACCACCAGTACCACTACCACCACCAGCACCACCACCAGTATCACCAACACCACCAGCGCCACCACCACCAGTACGACCACCACCACCAGTACCACCACCAGCACCACCACCAGCACCAGCACCACCACCAGCACCACCACCAGCACCACCGCCACCAGCACCAGCACCACCACCAGCACCACCACCACCAGCACCACCACCACCAGCACCACCCGCACCACCACCAGCACCAGCACCACCAGTACCACCACCACCAGCACTACCACCACCACCAGCACCACCACCACCATTACCACCCGCACCACTAATAAAAACAATTGTTGTATCACCTTTGACGATGATTGGACAACGATGGAGGTGGTGTCGATGTCGTGGAATTGAGGAGGGAGACCCCTGGGGAGGCGAGCGGCTGACCGTGACAGCCGTCACCGGTGGAGCGCTCCACCCTGGTGTTGTAAATGAGCCTATACAACCCTGGTGACAGCGCTCTGGCACTCTGTGCACTCGTGAATAGTGAATCACTGCACGTTTAGTGAGGCTCGTGAATAGTGAATCTCTGTATGTTTAGTGAGGTTCGTGAATAGTGAATCTCTGTATGTTTAGTGAGGCACGTGAATAGTGAATCTCTGTATGTTTAGTGAGGCTCGTGAATAGTGAATCACTGCACGTTTAGTGAGGTTCGTGAATAGTGAATCTCTGTATGTTTAGTGAGGCTCGTGAATAGTGAATCACTGTATGTTTAGTGAGGCTCGTGAATAGTGAATCTCTGTATGTTTAGTGAGGCTCGTGAATAGTGAATCTCTGTATGTTTAGTGAGGCTCGTGAAGAGTGAATATCTGTATGTTTAGTGAGGCTCGTGAATAGTGAATCTCTGTATGTTTAGTGAGGCTCGTGAATAGTGAATCTCTGTATGTTTAGTGAGGCTCGTGAATAGTGAATCTCTGTATGTTTAGTGAGGCTCGTGAATAGTGAATCACTGTATGTTTAGTGAGGCTCGTGAATAGTGAATCTCTGTATGTTTAGTGAGGCTCGTGAATAGTGAATCTCTGTATGTTTAGTGAGGCTCGTGAATAGTGAATCTCTGCACGTTTAGTGAGGCTCGTGAATAGTGAATCTCTGTATGTTTAGTGAGGCACGTGAATAGTGAATCACTGTATGTTTAGTGAGGCT
The DNA here is from genome assembly GCF_048934315.1 of Petromyzon marinus. Taxonomy (NCBI): domain Eukaryota; kingdom Metazoa; phylum Chordata; class Hyperoartia; order Petromyzontiformes; family Petromyzontidae; genus Petromyzon; species Petromyzon marinus. The sequence goes on from NC_133725.1 coordinate 1,180,281, forward strand.
CGTGAATAGTGAATCTCTGTATGTTTAGTGAGGCTCGTGAATAGTGAATCTCTGTATGTTTAGTGAGGCTCGTGTATAGTGAATCTCTGCACGTTTAGTGAGGCTCGTGAATAGTGAATCACTGCACGTTTAGTGAGGCTCGTGAATAGTGAATCTCTGCACGTTTAGCGAGGCTCGTGAATAGTGAATCTCTGTATGTTTAGTGAGGCTCGTGAATAGTGAATCTCTGTATGTTTAGTGAGGTTCGTGAATAGTGAATCTCTGTATGTTTAGTGAGGTTCGTGAATAGTGAATCACTGTATGTTTAGTGAGGCTCGTGAATAGTGAATCACTGCACGTTTAGTGAGGCTCGTGAATAGTGAATCTCTGTATGTTTAGTGAGGCTCGTGAATAGTGAATCTCTGTATGTTTAGTGAGGCTCGTGAATAGTGAATCTCTGTATGTTTAGTGAGGCTCGTGAATAGTGAATCTCTGTATGTTTAGTGAGGCTCGTGAATAGTGAATCTCTGTATGTTTAGTGAGGCTCGTGAATAGTGAATCTCTGTATGTTTAGTGAGGCTCGTGAATAGTGAATCACTGTATGTTTAGTGAGGCTCGTGAATAGTGAATCTCTGTATGTTTAGTGAGGCTCGTGAATAGTGAATCTCTGTATGTTTAGTGAGGCTCGTGAATAGTGAATCTCTGTATGTTTAGTGAGGCTCGTGAATAGTGAATCTCTGTATGTTTAGTGAGGCTCGTGAATAGTGAATCTCTGTATGTTTAGTGAGGCACGTGAATAGTGAATCACTGTATGTTTAGTGAGGCTCGTGAATAGTGAATCTCTGTATGTTTAGTGAGGCTCGTGAATAGTGAATCTCTGTATGTTTAGTGAGGCTCGTGAATAGTGAAACTCTGTATGTTTAGTGAGGCTCGTGAATAGTGAATCTCTGTATGTTTAGTGAGGCTCGTGAATAGTGAATCTCTGTATGTTTAGTGAGGCTCGTGAATAGTGAATCACTGTATGTTTAGTGAGGCTCGTGAATAGTGAATCTCTGTATGTTTAGTGAGGCTCGTGAATAGTGAATCTCTGTATGTTTAGTGAGGCTCGTGAATAGTGAATCTCTGTATGTTTAGTGAGGCTCGTGAATAGTGAATCTCTGTATGTTTAGTGAGGCTCGTGAATAGTGAATCTCTGTATGTTTAGTGAGGCTCGTGAATAGTGAATCACTGTATGTTTAGTGAGGCTCGTGAATAGTGAATCTCTGTATGTTTAGTGAGGCTCGTGAATAGTGAATCACTGTATGTTTAGTGAGGCTCGTGAATAGTGAATATCTGTATGTTTAGTGAGGCTCGTGAATAGTGAATCTCTGTATGTTTAGTGAGGCTCGTGAATAGTGAATCTCTGTATGTTTAGTGAGGCTCGTGAATAGTGAATCTCTGTATGTTTAGTGAGGCACGTGAATAGTGAATCACTGCACGTTTAGTGAGGCTCGTGAATAGTGAATCTCTGTATGTTTAGTGAGGCTCGTGAATAGTGAATCTCTGTATGTTTAGTGAGGCTCGTGAATAGTGAATCACTGTATGTTTAGTGAGGCTCGTGAATAGTGAATCTCTGTATGTTTAGTGAGGCTCGTGAATAGTGAATCTCTGTATGTTTAGTGAGGCTCGTGAATAGTGAATCTCTGTATGTTTAGTGAGGCTCGTGAATAGTGAATCTCTGTATGTTTAGTGAGGCTCGTGAATAGTGAATCTCTGTATGTTTAGTGAGGCTCGTGAATAGTGAATCTCTGTATGTTTAGTGAGGCTCGTGAATAGTGAATCTCTGTATGTTTAGTGAGGCTCGTGAATAGTGAATCTCTGTATGTTTAGTGAGGCTCGTGAATAGTGAATCACTGTATGTTTAGTGAGGCTCGTGAATAGTGAATCTCTGTATGTTTAGTGAGGCTCGTGAATAGTGAATCTCTGTATGTTTAGTGAGGCTCGTGAATAGTGAATCTCTGTATGTTTAGTGAGGCTCGTGAATAGTGAATCTCTGTATGTTTAGTGAGGCTCGTGAATAGTGAATCTCTGTATGTTTAGTGAGGCACGTGAATAGTTAATCACTGCACGTTTAGTGAGGCTCGTGAATAGTGAATCTCTGTATGTTTAGTGAGGCTCGTGAATAGTGAATCTCTGTATGTTTAGTGAGGCACGTGAATAGTGAATCACTGTATGTTTAGTGAGGCTCGTGAATAGTGAATCTCTGTATGTTTAGTGAGGCTCGTGAATAGTGAATCTCTGTATGTTTAGTGAGGCTCGTGAATAGTGAATCTCTGTATGTTTAGTGAGGCTCGTGAATAGTGAATCTCTGTATGTTTAGTGAGGCTCGTGAATAGTGAATCTCTGTATGTTTAGTGAGGCTCGTGAATAGTGAATCACTGTATGTTTAGTGAGGCTCGTGAATAGTGAATCTCTGTATGTTTAGTGAGGCTCGTGAATAGTGAATCTCTGTATGTTTAGTGAGGCTCGTGAATAGTGAATCTCTGTATGTTTAGTGAGGCTCGTGAATAGTGAATCTCTGTATGTTTAGTGAGGCTCGTGAATAGTGAATCTCTGTATGTTTAGTGAGGCTCGTGAATAGTGAATCTCTGTATGTTTAGTGAGGCTCGTGAATAGTGAATCACTGTATGTTTAGTGAGGCTCGTGAATAGTGAATCTCTGTATGTTTAGTGAGGCTCGTGAATAGTGAATCTCTGTATGTTTAGTGAGGCTCGTGAATAGTGAATCTCTGTATGTTTAGTGAGGCTCGTGAATAGTGAATCTCTGTATGTTTAGTGAGGCTCGTGAATAGTGAATCTCTGTATGTTTAGTGAGGCACGTGAATAGTGAATCACTGCACGTTTAGTGAGGCTCGTGAATAGTGAATCTCTGTATGTTTAGTGAGGCTCGTGAATAGTGAATCTCTGTATGTTTAGTGAGGCTCGTGAATAGTGAATCACTGTATGTTTAGTGAGGCTCGTGAATAGTGAATCTCTGTATGTTTAGTGAGGCTCGTGAATAGTGAATCTCTGTATGTTTAGTGAGGCTCGTGAATAGTGAATCTCTGTATGTTTAGTGAGGCTCGTGAATAGTGAATCTCTGCACGTTTAGTGAGGCTCGTGAATAGTGAATCTCTGTATGTTTAGTGAGGCACGTGAATAGTGAATCACTGTATGTTTAGTGAGGCTCGTGAATAGTGAATCTCTGTATGTTTAGTGAGGCTCGTGAATAGTGAATCTCTGTATGCTTAGTGAGGCTCGTGTATAGTGAATCTCTGCACGTTTAGTGAGGCTCGTGAATAGTGAATCACTGCACGTTTAGTGAGGCTCGTGAATAGTGAATCTCTGCACGTTTAGTGAGGCTCGTGAATAGTGAATCTCTGTATGTTTAGTGAGGCTCGTGAATAGTGAATCTCTGTATGTTTAGTGAGGTTCGTGAATAGTGAATCTCTGTATGTTTAGTGAGGTTCGTGAATAGTGAATCACTGTATGTTTAGTGAGGCTCGTGAATAGTGAATCACTGTATGTTTAGTGAGGCACGTGAATAGTGAATCTCTGTATGTTTAGTGAGGCTCGTGAATAGTGAATCTCTGTATGTTTAGTGAGGCTCGTGAATAGTGAATCTCTGTATGTTTAGTGAGGCTCGTGAATAGTGAATCACTGTATGTTTAGTGAGGCTCGTGAATAGTGAATCTCTGTATGTTTAGTGAGGCTCGTGAATAGTGAATCTCTGTATGTTTAGTGAGGCTCGTGAATAGTGAATCTCTGTATGTTTAGTGAGGCTCGTGAATAGTGAATCTCTGTATGTTTAGTGAGGCTCGTGAATAGTGAATCTCTGTATGTTTAGTGAGGCACGTGAATAGTGAATCACTGTATGTTTAGTGAGGCTCGTGAATAGTGAATCTCTGTATGTTTAGTGAGGCTCGTGAATAGTGAATCTCTGTATGTTTAGTGAGGCTCGTGAATAGTGAATCTCTGTATGTTTAGTGAGGCTCGTGAATAGTGAATCTCTGTATGTTTAGTGAGGCTCGTGAATAGTGAATCTCTGTATGTTTAGTGAGGCTCGTGAATAGTGAATCACTGTATGTTTAGTGAGGCTCGTGAATAGTGAATCTCTGTATGTTTAGTGAGGCTCGTGAATAGTGAATCTCTGTATGTTTAGTGAGGCTCGTGAATAGTGAATCTCTGTATGTTTAGTGAGGCTCGTGAATAGTGAATCTCTGTATGTTTAGTGAGGCTCGTGAATAGTGAATCTCTGTATGTTTAGTGAGGCTCGTGAATAGTGAATCTCTGTATGTTTAGTGAGGCTCGTGAATAGTGAATCACTGTATGTTTAGTGAGGCTCGTGAATAGTGAATCTCTGTATGTTTAGTGAGGCTCGTGAATAGTGAATCTCTGTATGTTTAGTGAGGCTCGTGAATAGTGAATCTCTGTATGTTTAGTGAGGCTCGTGAATAGTGAATCTCTGTATGTTTAGTGAGGCTCGTGAATAGTGAATCTCTGTATGTTTAGTGAGGCACGTGAATAGTGAATCACTGCACGTTTAGTGAGGCTCGTGAATAGTGAATCTCTGTATGTTTAGTGAGGCTCGTGAATAGTGAATCTCTGTATGTTTAGTGAGGCTCGTGAATAGTGAATCACTGTATGTTTAGTGAGGCTCGTGAATAGTGAATCTCTGTATGTTTAGTGAGGCTCGTGAATAGTGAATCTCTGTATGTTTAGTGAGGCTCGTGAATAGTGAATCTCTGTATGTTTAGTGAGGCTCGTGAATAGTGAATCACTGTATGTTTAGTGAGGCTCGTGAATAGTGAATCTCTGTATGTTTAGTGAGGCTCGTGAATAGTGAATCTCTGTATGTTTAATGAGGCTCGTGAATAGTGAATCTCTGTATGTTTAGTGAGGCTCGTGAATAGTGAATCTCTGTATGATTAGTGAGGCTCGTGAATAGTGAATCTCTGTATGTTTAGTGAGGCTCGTGAATAGTGAATCTCTGTATGTTTAGTGAGGCTCGTGAATAGTGAATCACTGTATGTTTAGTGAGGCTCGTGAATAGTGAATCTCTGTATGTTTAGTGAGGCTCGTGAATAGTGAATCTCTGTATGTTTAGTGAGGCTCGTGAATAGTGAATCTCTGTATGTTTAGTGAGGCTCGTGAATAGTGAATCTCTGTATGTTTAGTGAGGCTCGTGAATAGTGAATCTCTGTATGTTTAGTGAGGCACGTGAATAGTGAATCACTGCACGTTTAGTGAGGCTCGTGAATAGTGAATCTCTGTATGTTTAGTGAGGCTCGTGAATAGTGAATCTCTGTATGTTTAGTGAGGCACGTGAATAGTGAATCACTGTATGTTTAGTGAGGCTCGTGAATAGTGAATCTCTGTATGTTTAGTGAGGCTCGTGAATAGTGAATCTCTGTATGTTTAGTGAGGCTCGTGAATAGTGAATCTCTGTATGTTTAGTGAGGCTCGTGAATAGTGAATCTCTGTATGTTTAGTGAGGCTCGTGAATAGTGAATCTCTGTATGTTTAGTGAGGCTCGTGAATAGTGAATCACTGTATGTTTAGTGAGGCTCGTGAATAGTGAATCTCTGTATGTTTAGTGAGGCTCGTGAATAGTGAATCTCTGTATGTTTAGTGAGGCTCGTGAATAGTGAATCTCTGTATGTTTGGTGAGGCTCGTGAATAGTGAATCTCTGTATGTTTAGTGAGGCTCGTGAATAGTGAATCTCTGTATGTTTAATGAGGCTCGTGAATAGTGAATCTCTGTATGTTTAGTGAGGCTCGTGAATAGTGAATCACTGTATGTTTAGTGAGGCTCGTGAATAGTGAATCTCTGTATGTTTAGTGAGGCTCGTGAATAGTGAATCTCTGTATGTTTAGTGAGGCTCGTGAATAGTGAATCTCTGTATGTTTAGTGAGGCTCGTGAATAGTGAATCTCTGTATGTTTAGTGAGGCTCGTGAATAGTGAATCTCTGTATGTTTAGTGAGGCACGTGAATAGTGAATCACTGCACGTTTAGTGAGGCTCGTGAATAGTGAATCTCTGTATGTTTAGTGAGGCTCGTGAATAGTGAATCTCAGTATGTTTAGTGAGGCTCGTGAATAGTGAATCACTGTATGTTTAGTGAGGCTCGTGAATAGTGAATCTCTGTATGTTTAGTGAGGCTCGTGAATAGTGAATCTCTGTATGTTTAGTGAGGCTCGTGAATAGTGAATCTCTGTATGTTTAGTGAGGCTCGTGAATAGTGAATCTCTGCACGCTTAGTGAGGCTCGTGAATAGTGAATCTCTGTATGTTTAGTGAGGCACGTGAATAGTGAATCACTGTATGTTTAGTGAGGCTCGTGAATAGTGAATCTCTGTATGTTTAGTGAGGCTCGTGAATAGTGAATCTCTGTATGCTTAGTGAGGCTCGTGTATAGTGAATCTCTGCACGTTTAGTGAGGCTCGTGAATAGTGAATCACTGCACGTTTAGTGAGGCTCGTGAATAGTGAATCTCTGCACGTTTAGTGAGGCTCGTGAATAGTGAATCTCTGTATGTTTAGTGAGGCTCGTGAATAGTGAATCTCTGTATGTTTAGTGAGGTTCGTGAATAGTGAATCTCTGTATGTTTAGTGAGGTTCGTGAATAGTGAATCACTGTATGTTTAGTGAGGCTCGTGAATAGTGAATCACTGTATGTTTAGTGAGGCACGTGAATAGTGAATCTCTGTATGTTTAGTGAGGCTCGTGAATAGTGAATCACTGCACGTTTAGTGAGGCACGTCAATAGTGAATCACTGCACGTTTAGTGAGGCTCGTGAATAGTGAATCTCTGTATGTTTAGTGAGGCTCGTGAATAGTGAATCACTGTATGTTTAGTGAGGCTCGTGAATAGTGAATCTCTGTATGCTTAGTGAGGCTCGTGAATAGTGAATCTCTGTATGTTTAGTGAGGCACGTGAATAGTGAATCTCTGTATGTTTAGTGAGGCACGTGAATAGTGAATCTCTGTATGTTTAGTGAGGCTCGTGAATAGTGAATCTCTGTATGTTTAGTGAGGCTCGTGAATAGTGAATCTCTGTATGTTTAGTGAGGCTCGTGAATAGTGAATCTCTGTATGTTTAGTGAGGCTCGTGAATAGTGAATCTCTGTATGTTTAGTGAGGCTCGTGAATAGTGAATCTCTGTACGTTTAGTGAGGCTCGTGAATAGTGAATCACTGTATGTTTAGTGAGGCTCGTGAATAGTGAATCTCTGTATGTTTAGTGAGGCTCGTGAATAGTGAATCTCTGTATGTTTAGTGAGGCTCGTGAATAGTGAATCTCTGTATGTTTAGTGAGGCTCGTGAATAGTGAATCTCTGTATGTTTAGTGAGGCTCGTGAATAGTGAATCTCTGTATGTTTAGTGAGGCACGTGAATAGTGAATCACTGCACGTTTAGTGAGGCTCGTGAATAGTGAATCTCTGTATGTTTAGTGAGGCTCGTGAATAGTGAATCTCTGTATGTTTAGTGAGGCTCGTGAATAGTGAATCACTGTATGTTTAGTGAGGCTCGTGAATAGTGAATCTCTGTATGTTTAGTGAGGCTCGTGAATAGTGAATCTCTGTATGTTTAGTTAGGCTCGTGAATAGTGAATCTCTGTATGTTTAGTGAGGCTCGTGAATAGTGAATCTCTGCACGTTTAGTGAGGCTCGTGAATAGTGAATCTCTGTATGTTTAGTGAGGCACGTGAATAGTGAATCACTGTATGTTTAGTGAGGCTCGTGAATAGTGAATCTCTGTATGTTTAGTGAGGCTCGTGAATAGTGAATCTCTGTATGCTTAGTGAGGCTCGTGTATAGTGAATCTCTGCACGTTTAGTGAGGCTCGTGAATAGTGAATCACTGCACGTTTAGTGAGGCTCGTGAATAGTGAATCTCTGCACGTTTAGTGAGGCTCGTGAATAGTGAATCTCTGTATGTTTAGTGAGGCTCGTGAATAGTGAATCTCTGTATGTTTAGTGAGGTTCGTGAATAGTGAATCTCTGTATGTTTAGTGAGGTTCGTGAATAGTGAATCACTGTATGTTTAGTGAGGCTCGTGAATAGTGAATCACTGTATGTTTAGTGAGGCACGTGAATAGTGAATCTCTGTATGTTTAGTGAGGCTCGTGAATAGTGAATCTCTGTATGTTTAGTGAGGCTCGTGAATAGTGAATCTCTGTATGTTTAGTGAGGCTCGTGAATAGTGAATCACTGTATGTTTAGTGAGGCTCGTGAATAGTGAATCTCTGTATGTTTAGTGAGGCTCGTGAATAGTGAATCTCTGTATGTTTAGTGAGGCTCGTGAATAGTGAATCTCTGTATGTTTAGTGAGGCTCGTGAATAGTGAATCTCTGTATGTTTAGTGAGGCTCGTGAATAGTGAATCTCTGTATGTATAGTGAGGCACGTGAATAGTGAATCACTGTATGTTTAGTGAGGCTCGTGAATAGTGAATCTCTGTATGTTTAGTGAGGCTCGTGAATAGTGAATCTCTGTATGTTTAGTGAGGCTCGTGAATAGTGAATCTCTGTATGTTTAGTGAGGCTCGTGAATAGTGAATCTCTGTATGTTTAGTGAGGCTCGTGAATAGTGAATCTCTGTATGTTTAGTGAGGCTCGTGAATAGTGAATCACTGTATGTTTAGTGAGGCTCGTGAATAGTGAATCTCTGTATGTTTAGTGAGGCTCGTGAATAGTGAATCTCTGTATGTTTAGTGAGGCTCGTGAATAGTGAATCTCTGTATGTTTAGTGAGGCTCGTGAATAGTGAATCTCTGTATGTTTAGTGAGGCTCGTGAATAGTGAATCTCTGTATGTTTAGTGAGGCTCGTGAATAGTGAATCTCTGTATGTTTAGTGAGGCTCGTGAATAGTGAATCACTGTATGTTTAGTGAGGCTCGTGAATAGTGAATCTCTGTATGTTTAGTGAGGCTCGTGAATAGTGAATCTCTGTATGTTTAGTGAGGCTCGTGAATAGTGAATCTCTGTATGTTTAGTGAGGCTCGTGAATAGTGAATCTCTGTATGTTTAGTGAGGCTCGTGAATAGTGAATCTCTGTATGTTTAGTGAGGCACGTGAATAGTGAATCACTGCACGTTTAGTGAGGCTCGTGAATAGTGAATCTCTGTATGTTTAGTGAGGCTCGTGAATAGTGAATCTCTGTATGTTTAGTGAGGCTCGTGAATAGTGAATCACTGTATGTTTAGTGAGGCTCGTGAATAGTGAATCTCTGTATGTTTAGTGAGGCTCGTGAATAGTGAATCTCTGTATGTTTAGTGAGGCTCGTGAATAGTGAATCTCTGTATGTTTAGTGAGGCTCGTGAATAGTGAATCACTGTATGTTTAGTGAGGCTCGTGAATAGTGAATCTCTGTATGTTTAGTGAGGCTCGTGAATAGTGAATCTCTGTATGTTTAATGAGGCTCGTGAATAGTGAATCTCTGTATGTTTAGTGAGGCTCGTGAATAGTGAATCTCTGTATGTTTAGTGAGGCTCGTGAATAGTGAATCTCTGTATGTTTAGTGAGGCTCGTGAATAGTGAATCTCTGTATGTTTAGTGAGGCTCGTGAATAGTGAATCACTGTATGTTTAGTGAGGCTCGTGAATAGTGAATCTCTGTATGTTTAGTGAGGCTCGTGAATAGTGAATCTCTGTATGTTTAGTGAGGCTCGTGAATAGTGAATCTCTGTATGTTTAGTGAGGCTCGTGAATAGTGAATCTCTGTATGTTTAGTGAGGCTCGTGAATAGTGAATCTCTGTATGTTTAGTGAGGCACGTGAATAGTGAATCACTGCACGTTTAGTGAGGCTCGTGAATAGTGAATCTCTGTATGTTTAGTGAGGCTCGTGAATAGTGAATCTCTGTATGTTTAGTGAGGCACGTGAATAGTGAATCACTGTATGTTTAGTGAGGCTCGTGAATAGTGAATCTCTGTATGTTTAGTGAGGCTCGTGAATAGTGAATCTCTGTATGTTTAGTGAGGCTCGTGAATAGTGAATCTCTGTATGTTTAGTGAGGCTCGTGAATAGTGAATCTCTGTATGTTTAGTGAGGCTCGTGAATAGTGAATCTCTGTATGTTTAGTGAGGCTCGTGAATAGTGAATCACTGTATGTTTAGTGAGGCTCGTGAATAGTGAATCTCTGTATGTTTAGTGAGGCTCGTGAATAGTGAATCTCTGTATGTTTAGTGAGGCTCGTGAATAGTGAATCTCTGTATGTTTGGTGAGGCTCGTGAATAGTGAATCTCTGTATGTTTAGTGAGGCTCGTGAATAGTGAATCTCTGTATGTTTAGTGAGGCTCGTGAATAGTGAATCTCTGTATGTTTAGTGAGGCTCGTGAATAGTGAATCACTGTATGTTTAGTGAGGCTCGTGAATAGTGAATCTCTGTATGTTTAGTGAGGCTCGTGAATAGTGAATCTCTGTATGTTTAGTGAGGCTCGTGAATAGTGAATCTCTGTATGTTTAGTGAGGCTCGTGAATAGTGAATCTCTGTATGTTTAGTGAGGCTCGTGAATAGTGAATCTCTGTATGTTTAGTGAGGCACGTGAATAGTGAATCACTGCACGTTTAGTGAGGCTCGTGAATAGTGAATCTCTGTATGTTTAGTGAGGCTCGTGAATAGTGAATCTCTGTATGTTTAGTGAGGCTCGTGAATAGTGAATCACTGTATGTTTAGTGAGGCTCGTGAATAGTGAATCTCTGTATGTTTAGTGAGGCTCGTGAATAGTGAATCTCTGTATGTTTAGTGAGGCTCGTGAATAGTGAATCTCTGTATGTTTAGTGAGGCTCGTGAATAGTGAATCTCTGCACGTTTAGTGAGGCTCGTGAATAGTGAATCTCTGTATGTTTAGTGAGGCACGTGAATAGTGAATCACTGTATGTTTAGTGAGGCTCGTGAATAGTGAATCTCTGTATGTTTAGTGAGGCTCGTGAATAGTGAATCTCTGTATGCTTAGTGAGGCTCGTGTATAGTGAATCTCTGCACGTTTAGTGAGGCTCGTGAATAGTGAATCACTGCACGTTTAGTGAGGCTCGTGAATAGTGAATCTCTGCACGTTTAGTGAGGCTCGTGAATAGTGAATCTCTGTATGTTTAGTGAGGCTCGTGAATAGTGAATCTCTGTATGTTTAGTGAGGTTCGTGAATAGTGAATCTCTGTATGTTTAGTGAGGTTCGTGAATAGTGATTCACTGTATGTTTAGTGACGCTCGTGAATAGTGAATCACTGTATGTTTAGTGAGGCACGTGAATAGTGAATCTTTGTATGTTTAGTGAGGCTCGTGAATAGTGAATCACTGCACGTTTAGTGAGGCACGTCAATAGTGAATCACTGCACGTTTAGTGAGGCTCGTGAATAGTGAATCTCTGTATGTTTAGTGAGGCTCGTGAATAGTGAATCACTGTATGTTTAGTGAGGCTCGTGAATAGTGAATCTCTGTATGCTTAGTGAGGCTCGTGAATAGTGAATCTCTGTATGTTTAGTGAGGCACGTGAATAGTGAATCTCTGTATGTTTAGTGAGGCACGTGAATAGTGAATCTCTGTATGTTTAGTGAGGCTCGTGAATAGTGAATCTCTGTATGTTTAGTGAGGCTCGTGAATAGTGAATCACTGTATGTTTAGTGAGGCTCGTGAATAGTGAATCACTGTATGTTTAGTGAGGTTCGTGAATAGTGAATCTCTGTATGTTTAGTGAGGCTCGTGAATAGTGAATCGCTGCACGTTTAGTGAGGCACGTGAATAGTGAATCACTGCACGTTTAGTGAGGCACGTGAATAGTGAATCTCTGTATGTTTAGTGAGGATCGTGAATAGTGAATCTCTGTATGTTTAGTGAGGCTCGTGAATAGTGAATCTCTGTATGTTTAGTGAGGCTCGTGAATAGTGAATCACTGCACGTTTAGTGAGGCTCGTGAATAGTGAATCACTGTATGTTTAGTGAGGTACGTGAATAGTGAATCTCTGTATGTTTAGTGAGGCTCGTGAATTGTGAATCTCTGTATGTTTAGTGAGGCTCGTGAATAGTGAATCACTGTATGTTTAGTGAGGTACGTGAATAGTGAATCTCTGTATGTTTAGTGAGGCTCGTGTATAGTGAATCACTATATGTTTAGTGAGGTACGTGAATAGTGAATCTCTGTATGTTTAGTGAGGCTCGTGAATAGTGAATCTCTGTATGTTTAGTGAGGCTCGTGAATAGTGAATCACTGCACGTTTAGTGAGGCACGTGAATAGTGAATCACTGTATGTTTAGTGAGGCTCGTGAATAGTGAATCTCTGTATGTTTAGTGAGGCTCGTGAATAGTGAATCTTTGTATGCTTAGTTAGGCTCGTGAATAGTGAATCTCTGTATGTTTAGTGAGGCACGTGAATAGTGAATCTCTGTATGTTTAGTGAGGCTCGTGAATAGTGAATCTCTGTATGTTTAGTGAGGCTCGTGAATAGTGAATCACTGTATGTTTAATGAGGCTCGTGAATAGTGAATCTCTGTATGTTTAGTGAGGCTCGTGAATAGTGAATCTCTGTATGTTTAGTCAGGCTCGTGAATAGTGAATCTCTGTATGTTTAGTGAGGCACGTGAATAGTGAATCTCTATGTTTAGTGAGGCACGTGAATAGTGAATCTCTGTATGTTTAGTGAGGCTCGTGAATAGTGAATCCCTGTACGTTTAGTGAGGCACGTGAATAGTGAATCACTGTATGTTTAGTGAGGCTCGTGAATAGTGAATCTCTGTATGTTTAGTGAGGCTCGTGAATAGTGAATCTCTGCACGTTTAGTGAGGCTCGTGAATAGTGAATCGCTGCACGTTTAGTGAGGCTCGCCAATATATCGACACTCGCATATCCTGAACTCGCGCAGCAGAGCGAGGCCCTTCGCCGTCCGATCGGTCTTCGGGCCCTCATCGCACGGACCCGGACCCGGAGCGACCGCCCGAGATGTGACGAGGAGGAGACCGCCTCAGAGAGGTCAAGACCGGGTGGGGGGGGGGGGGTTGGCAAACCCGTGGTCCGCAGCTGCACGGGGGCCTTCAAGGACCGCACCGTGACCCGATATTCACGACGGGAACGCCGTCCCGTGAGTCATCATCGCAGTGCATTGTGGCTCTTGAGATAAATGCTTTTTTTTTTACCTAATTCGAAAAATAAAAATGGCTCTGCTTGTTATCACCGACGTCTCTCGGTTATCTCGCGGGCCCCATGTTGGTCCGTGATCGGGAATCGAACTCGGGTGGTCGGGTTAGTAGCGCAGCGCGCTGACCGCTACGCTAGTGAACGTGTGAGTGGATAGGTGGTTGAATGAGTGAGTGGATGGGTGGGTGAGTCTGTGGGTGTGTGAGTGGATGGGTGAGTCTGTGGGTGTGTGAGTGGGATGGTGGGTGAGCGAATGTGTGAGTGATCGGGTGGTTGAGTGAATGACTGTGTGAGCGGATGGGTCGTGGCGTGAATGAGTGAGCGAGTGGGTTTGTGAATTATTGTGAATCGGCGTATGGTGGTTTAACACAACACGGAATGAGGCAGTCGCTGTGTCTGGTCGGGACCGAGTCCTCACCACGGGGTATATGAAATCAACGATTGGAGCTGACAGCGAACCACGATAGTAGCGACAGAAGAGTGGCATGGAGATGACTGACCACCGGTTAGGGAAACCAAAATACTTCAATAATCCCCCCCCCTGCCCCCACGCCCCCTGCCCCCCCCTGCCCCCCCTGCCCCCTAATCGGCAGCCCTCGCGCAGCAAGCGGCGAACCTCCCTCTGCCTGCGCGAGATCTCCCGACCCAGCGGACGCGGTGTTCGTACCTCGACTCATGGCTCTTGCCGCTGTCTCTTCACCAGCACGCGTCTCCTCCTCCTCCTCCTCGTGACCACTGCGGCCACGCTTCCTCCTCCACCCACCCTGCACCGCGCCGATACTTCTTTAAGTCTCCGCGCAGTGCGACCTTTGGTCCCTTCCCTGGTCAGCAGCCGCTCCCCCATCTCCCGGATTGGTCACCGCGCGTACGGAGGCCAGGAGCGGTGAGGCTTTAGGGTGCAGCCGTTGTCTGGAAGTTATTGAGTCTGTGGGTCTCTAACGTAGAAGATCCACAGACTCACTACGGACTTGCGCAAAGACCCATCGGTGTATACACAAACCCACAGGCTTACCCATACACAGACTCACACAGAAGCTGACTCACGTGATGCTACTCCTTTAAGCTTCCGTCTTTAAGTCTATCTATCTGTCTGTTTATACTTTGAGTCTCCTTTAAGTCTCCGTCAGTGCGACCACTGAACCCTACCCTGGTGAGCAGTTGCTTTCCATATCCCGGGTTGATCACCGCACATACGGAGCCCCGCACGTACGTTATGTACGTTGATTAACTGTGAATAACCCAACTATTATTAGATATCCAATTGTCAATTATATGAATACATTAACCCACCCCGCCCCCCGCTCTCTGGGCTTCGCACCTGATTGGCTCGCAAGTGATGACGTCACATTTAACCCCAACCTCTTATTAAAGACGGAAGCAGGAGGAGAATTTCTCCATAATTCTGTGGCTGTCGCCTGATGCTGCTGCTGGTGGTTGTTGTCATTGTTGTAATTACCGGCAAAACGTCACGGCTACTCGAATTGTAAATGTTGTCGTGGGTTTTACTCTCCGACACACAAGAGGTTAGTGCTGAACTAGTTAATTAATTGGGCAAGTTTTGTTTACTGCCAAACCTTACTGATTGGCTGTGTCGGGTGGTGGCGGGTTTAACGACAGATTTGTATATTTACGTGATCTAACCCCCTCCACCGCCCCCACCCCCCTAAAACCTCTTAAGGATAATATCGGTCGTGAAAGTCAATCACTACTACTGTGCTTTAGATTGACCAGAGTTGTGACAGTGTGCAGACGAAGTGGCGAGGATCAGGAGTGCAGCCAATCTCTGGAAGTTATTGAGTCGGTCTTACGTGGAGACCCATAGACTCACACATAGACCCATACACTTACCCAGATACCCATAGACTCACCAACTCACACAGAGACCCATAGACTCACACAAAGACCCATAGACTTACCCAGATACCCATAGACTCACCAACTCACACAGAGACCCATGGACTCACACAGAGACTGACTCACACAGAGACCCATAGACTCACCCAGAGGCCCATAGACTTACCCAGATACCCATAGACTCACACGGAGACCCACAGTCTCACACGGACACGAGGGAGCCATTCCTCCTCCCTTTCCTGCACCACCCACTCCTTGAGCCGTGCCCTCCTCTTTGTCCGTCCTGGGCCTTCCCCCCCCTCCCTGTCTGCTGCTCTTTTGCGCCACTGACTCGACTGCCCTTCCCGTGGTGTTTCCTTCACGGGCTCCACAGTTTTACACCAAAACAAATCATCACGAGAATTGTCGTCATGAACGCCTCCTCTTGTACCCCATTCTCCTCTCTCTGGCGCGTGCACGTCTGAGCTGTGCGAGGCCACGCATGGGTGTTTTTTTTTTTTTTACCGAGCCGAGCCGCAACGTACCCATGACTCGCTGGGCCTCGGGGTCAAGCAGCGCCAGGGGCGGGTGGCCCGGCACGGTTCGGTTGCGCAGTGGAGAAAGGGAGGCATCGGTGTCAGCGCCACAGTTGGAAGGTCACAGAAGGGAGGCTCAACAACGACGCATGCGGTGCATTGGGAATTTTTACCTTTGAATTGGACGCGGCGGCCGACAGTGACAACATTAACACGGCACGTTCGCTGCGTCGAATTTCTTCAAAACAATGACAACAACAACAACAACAAGAAAGATATCCCCCCACTCGAGGCTAATTCTCCGACATGCGTCTCGATTAACGAACGCACGCGTGATGTCACTGGGTACCGCGGTGAGGTGTTCGGCGTCACCGACGCGCGCGTCTTCGCTCGTTCACCACTCGTGCGACGTCACGGCACGGCACGGCTCGGCTTCCTCAATGGAAAAAAAGGAGAAAAACCCCCAACAAAATAACAACAACAACAACAACGCCCCGGCACGCCTCCCGGACCACGTCACACTGCGGCTGGCTCGGCTCGGCTGTACCAGTGGAGAAACAAAACTAAAAAGAACCCAGCAACAGAAGAAAGAGTTCCAGCAGTCACATCCGTCGGAGGAAACCAGTGGGCTCATAGCGCGGTGCTCTCCTCCTCCTCCTCCTCCTCCTCCTCCTCCTCCTCCTCCTCCTCCCGGCCGCCAATCCCGGGGAGGCGTCCGAGCCACGGCACCGGCTCTGCGGCCCCCGCCGCCGGCGCCGCTCGGGGTTCCTCGCGGCCGCGGCGGCGCGGCCAGGGCGGGCGCAGCGCCCCGAGCAGGGCCCGCCTGAACTTGGCCGAGCTGAAGGCCTGCAGCACCGGCATGAAGTTGTTGGCCACCATGACGATGGCGGCGGCCGCGTACGCCGCCACCTCGTGCGCCGGTTCGCGCAGCAGCGCGCCGAATGTGCGACGCAGCTGGGCCACGGAGGCCGAGAGCGCGTAGAGCCCAACCTGGATGCCGCTGGCCGCGATGGCCCGGCGCGCGGCCCTCGACGAGCCGCCGCCGCCGCCGCCGCCGCCGCCGCCGGGCCCCCGGGACAGGCGGACGGCGACGTAGCTGCCGACGACGGCCGCGCCGCTCAGCGTCACCGCGGTGGCCACCGGCAGCACGCTGAGCGGTGGCGCCGGATCGTCGCTCTCCGCCTGCACCGAGGCCGCGGAGCAGCCGTCGCCTCCGGACCACGCGGACGACGACGGCGGCAGCAGGAACAGCAGCAGCAGCAGCAGCAGCGTGGAGCCGAGCCACTTGAGCGCCAGCATCGCGACGAGGCCCCGCGGCGCGAAGAGCGCCCGGTAGCGCGACGTGCGGCACGCGAAACGGGCGCCGCTCTCCGCCGCGGCGAGCCCGGCGCCGCAGGCGCCCGTGCAGGCGGCGACGACGCGCAGCAGCGAGAAGGCGGTGCAGAGGGCGCGCGGCAGCTCGTGGCCGTCGCCGGCGCCGCGCTCCGCCACCAGCACCGCGGCGTAGAGGAGGGCGCGGGCGGACGCCGCCAGCGCCTCCACGGCCATCGCCTCGACCAGCAGGGCGCGGCGAGCGAGGCGCGACGGAGGCGGCGGAGGCGGTGGAGGCGGTGGAGGCGGAGGCGGTGGAGGCGGAGGCTTCGCCGCGGTAGAGGCGCCCAGGGCACGCAGCGCCCACGCGCAGAGCACGTGGGCGCACGTGAGGGCGGCCGCCACGGACACCATGAGGCAGGCGCGAGCCGCGAACGGGACGCAGGAGCGGGCGCCGCACGCGCTGCCCGCGGCGGGGGGAGCAGCGGTGGGAGGCGGGGATGGGGAAGGTGCCAACGTCGAGTTGGGCTGCTCCGCCCGGGGGAGAGCAGGGGGCGGACGGAGAGAGACGGGGGAAGGTGGGAGAGATGAGGAAGAGATGTGTGATAGATGGGGGAGGTGGGGGAGAGATGGCGGAGAGACGGGGAGGTGGCAGAGATGGGGGAGATGGGGGAGTGGGAGAGAAGGAGCAGAGATGGGGAGAGCCAGGGAGGTGGGTAGAGATGAGGGAGAGGTGTGGGAGATGGGAGAGAGACGGGGAGGTGGGAGAGATGGGGGAGTGGAAGAGATGGGGGAGTGGGAGAAACATGGAGATGGGAGAGTTGAGGAAAGTTGTTTTGTTACCCCCATCGCACGTGTGGGCTTTCTCCGGCTACCCCGGTTTACTCCCACGTGTGACTACAATCCCAGAAAGGCGTCGACTGAGCTGTGTACCTCTTTTTTCAGGATCGTCCTGGCCACAGATGATAGCTCAACGAAGTGGCTTATCATCATCACGTGGACATTTATAGCAGCCAAATCCTCGAAAAATCCACACGACCACATTGAGAGAGACACCGCCAACTGCAAATATTCAGGCGTCAGGGTTGGGATCGAACCCAGAGGCTCCTGCATACGAGGCGAGGTAGTTAACATCTCACCTCGGTGGTGCTCAATGTCATGCACGTTTATCGTAATGGACATGCGGCTTAATGGCACAAATAAAACAGAATACAAACGAGACAGAACAATACTCGTTGGTTCTATTCGGTAAAGTCACGTAAAAAAATAAAATTTTTTACGACGTTTCGGCCACAACACAAGCGGCCTTCATCAGGTGAAGGGACCAGACTGTCTAGAGGACAGCGCTGGAGTGAACACAGCCAAGCTCAGACCGCGACTTTTAAGCTGTGTGAGGGGAAGCAGAGCGCCTTGATAAAGGAATTAGCATAAAAATTAGCATTTAATTGGCGGACTTAGCATGATGAACGGTGTAGAGGGGGGGAGCATGTGCAGACCGGCAAGGGGGGGAGGGGGAGTTTACATATTGATGGTGTGAAAAGGGAATTTAAGCAGCTGCGAAAGTTTGGGATACCACTACTTGAAAAAAATATACTGTACCATTGAAAATTAGTTTAATGTTTGGTTTGATTCAAAACATCTTTCCAATGGTTGCTTAATTTGAAACCATCCTCTCGGTTGAAATTGTGCCTCTGTTTGTAAATCTGAATTGCCTCGTGAACAAATCTCTGATAAAAACCCGTGGGTTTGCAAAGAACCTTGGTATCGGAGAAAATTATATCGTGATCACCCACAGTGTTGTAACAGTGATCAGCTACGGCAGAAGAATTCGTTCTGCCGTGTTTCAAATCTGATTTGTGCTCAGAACAATACAAACAAGATGGAACAATACAAACGTGACGTAACAATAGAAACGAGACAGAACAATACAAACGAGACGGAACAATACAAACGAGACGGAACAATAGAAACGAGGCGGAACAATACAAACGAGACAGAACAATGCAAACGAGACAGAACAATACAAACGAGACGGAACAATACAAACGAGACACAATAATACAAACGAGACGGAACAATGGAAACGAGACAGAACAATACAAACGAGACAGAACAATACAAACGAGACGGAACAATACAAACGAGACAGAACAATACAAACGTGACAGGACAATAGAAACGAGACAGAACAATAGAAACGAGACGGAACAATGCAAACGAGACAGAACAATACAAACGAGACGGAACAATACAAACGAGACGGAACAATACAAATGAGACAGAACAATACAAACGAGACGGAACAATAGAAACGAGACGGAACAATAGAAACGAGACGGAACAATAGAAACGAGACGGAACAATACAAACGAGACGGAACAATACAAACGAGACGGAACAATACAAATGAGACGGAACAATACAAACGAGAGGGAACAATACAAACGAGACGGAACAATACAAACGAGACGGAACAATACAAACGAGAGGGAACAATACAAACGAGACGGAACAATACAAACGAGAGGGAACAATACAAACGAGACGGAACAATGCAAACGAGAGGGAACAATACAAACGAGACGGAACAATGCAAACGAGACGGAACAATGCAAACGAGAGGGAACAATACTTACTGCGTTCATTCTCCGAAGAGGCCGTTTGATGCCACGAGATCCTCTTCAGGCCGTGTCCTGCCCACGCGAGTCCGGCTATCCCCTACAGCACCCCAGCCACCTCCACCCGAGTCCGGCTATCCCCTACAGCAGCCCAGCCACCTCCACCCGAGTCCGGCTATCCCCTACAGCACCCCAGCCACCTCCACCCGAGTCCGGCTATCCCCTACAGCACCTCAGCCACCTCCACACGAGTCCGGCTATCCCCTACAGCACCCCAGCCACCTCCACCCGAGTCCTGCTGTCCCCTACAGCACCCCAGCCACCTCCACCCGAGTCCAGCTATCCCCTATAGCAGCCCAGCCACCTCCACCCTACTCCTGCTGTCCCCTACAGCAGCCCAGCCACCTCCACCCGAGTCCAGCTGTCCCCTACAGCAGCCCAAGCCACCTCCACCCTACTCCTGCTGTCCCCTACAGCAGCCCAGCCACCTCCACCCGAGTCCAGCTGTCCCCTACAGCAGCCCAAGCCACCTCCACCCTACTCCGGCTGTCCCCTACAGCAGCCCAACCACCTCCACCCTACTCCAGCTGTCCCCTACAGCAGCCCAGCCACCTCCACCCTACTCCTGCTGTCTCCTACAGCAGCCCAGCCACCTCCACCCTACTCCTGCTGTCTCCTACAGCAGCCCAGCCACCTCCACCCTACTCCAGCTGTCCCCTACAGCAGCCCAGCCACCTCCACCCTACTCCAGCTGTCCCCTACAGCAGCCCAACCACCTCCACCCGAGTCCGGCTGTCCCCTACAGCAGCCCAGCCACCTCCACCCTACTCCAGCTGTCCCCTACAGCAGCCCAGCCACCTCCACCCTACTCCAGCTGTCCCCTACAGCAGCCCAACCACCTCCACCCTACTCCGCTGTCCCCTACAGCAGCCCAACCACCTCCACCCGAGTCCAGCTGTCCCCTACAGCACCCCAGCCACCTCCACCCTACTCCGGCTGTCCCCTACAGCAGCCCAGCCACCTCCACCCTACTCCAGCTGTCTCCTACAGCAGCCCAGCCACCTCCACCCTACTCCTGCTGTCCCCTACAGCAGCCCAGCGCACCTCCACCCTACTACAGCTGTCCCCTACAGCACCCCAGCCACCTCCACCCTACTCCGGCTGTCCCCTACAGCACCCCAGCCACCTCCACCCTACTCCTGCTGTCCCCAACAGCACCCCAGCCACCTCCACCCTAGTCCTGCTGTCCCCTACAGCAGCCCAGCCACCTCCACCCTACTCCTGCTGTCTCCTACAGCAGCCCAGCCACCTCCACCCTACTCCAGCTGTCCCCTACAGCAGCCCAGCCACCTCCACCCTACTCCTGCTGTCCCCTACAGGACCCCAGCCACCTTCACCCTACTCCGGCTGTCTCCTACAGCAGCCCAGCCACCTTCACCCTACTCCAGCTGTCCCCTACAGCAGCCCAGCCACCTCCACCCGCGTCCGGCTGTCCCCTACAGCAGCCCAGCCACCTCCACCCTACTCCAGCTGTCCCCTACAGCAGCCCAGCCACCTCCACCCTACTCCTGCTGTCCCCTACAGCAGCCCAGCCACCTCCACCCTACTCCGGCTGTCCCCTACAGCAGCCCAGCCACCTCCACCCGAGTCCAGCTGTCCCCTACAGCAGCCCAGCCACCTCCACCCGAGTCCGGCTGTCCCCTACAGCAGCCCAGCAATCACGGTCGTCGTGTGTTCAGCAGATCAAATCAACGGGATCCTCTCGGCGCCGAAGTGAGTCATCGGCTCTGCGTTCCTGTTCGGTGGTCAACAATTATAGCCCCCCCCCCACCTCTCTACCCCGCCCTAACCTCCCTCCCCCTTCCAATGAACTTCAACCACCAGAGCTGCTGAGTGATGAGCTTGAAACTTCGGTCCACCAAACTCAGCAGAGACAGCTATCCCCGGAGGACGTGTAGCCTGTAACAGACTGGTCGCAAGCGATTGCTGTTAGCGAGTTTGCATCGATGCAGGCAGGCACGGCGCACTAAACGGGTGGATGTGTTGGGTGGCCGGCAGCACGCCAGGCCGCCTTTGTCCCCCCGGTGGCGAGAGTTCACTACACACCGCACCAGGTGCTCACTTGAGGCTGAGTCGACCTAGGGGAGGCCCACGACCGGGGTTACGATATCCGCCATCAGCAGCATCGGTGGCCGTGGGAGGCAATCGAACTCGAGGGGTCGTGAGCCCAGCGCGCTGACCGCCACGCTCCCCAAACAACCAAATTCACCACCAAACTCACCACCAAACTCACCACCGAACTCACCACCGAACTCACCACCGAACTCACCACCAAACTCACCACCAAACTCACCACCGAATTCACCACCAAACTCACCACCAAACTCACCACCGAACTCACCACCGAACTCACCACCAAACTCACCACCAAACTCACCACCGAACTCAACACCGAACTCACCACCGAACTCACCACCAAACTCACCACCAAACTCACCACCAAACTCACCACCAAACTCACCACCGAACTCACCACCGAACTCACCACCGAACTCACTACCAAACTCACCACCGAACTCACCACCGAACTCACCACCAAACTCACCACCAAACTCACCACCAAACTCCGCCACCATCGCCACCACCACCGCCACCGCCGTTCCCGCACCAGGGTAGCGGCGCGAAACGTCCCGTGGCCTCGCCCTGGTGGTTTCGGCAGCGCAGATAGAGGCGCGGCGCTGCAATCGTTCGCTCCGGGGGACGCGCCTCTGCCACGACATTTGGCAGATCGCAAGTCAAGGATCGTCGCGGCCGTGAGCATCTCTCGGGAAGCCGACAGGACGAAACCAAGCCGAGATTGGCAATGCACGCAACGTGGCGGTGGTTATGCGATTCGTTCCACCTCCTCTCAGACCGCGGGTAAAATCGCGAGCGACAAACCAAGCAAGAGCGGTCTCAGATGCGTGTTGACGCGGCTTCACGGAGCGAGCGTGAGTCGACGTGTCGGGGAAATCTTGCGCTGAATGGAAGTTCCCAGAAGTGTAGAAACTAAAGAAGAAACGCGTAACGGGCCCTCCCCGCGCCCGCGAGTTCTCGCCAACGTACATATATCTAAATATCTAAATGTAATACCGTGGCATTAAATATAATACCATGGTGAAAATAAATATAATACCGAGTCATCGGCGAGGCGTGTTTGCCGATAGCCGCACGTTCGAGGTCGCACGCCACGAGCTCATACTCAAAGACTCACACAGAGACCCATAGACCTACACAGAGACCCATAGACCTACACAGAGACCCATAGACTTAGACAGAGACCCATAGACCTACACAGAGACCCATAGACCTACACAGAAACCCATAGACTCACACAGAGACCCATAGACCTACACAGAGACCCATAGACCTACACAGAGACCCATAGACTCACAAAGAGACCCATAGACTTACACAGAGACCCATAGATCTACACAGACACCCATAGACCTGCACAAAGACCCATAGACCTACACAGAGACCCATAGACTTACACAGAGACCCATAAACCTACACAGAGACCCATAGACCTACACAGAAACCCATAGACTCACACAGAGACCCATAGACCTACACAGAGACCCATAGACCTACACAGAGACCCATAGACTCACACAGAGACCCATAGACTTACACAGAGACCCATAGATCTACACAGACACCCATAGACCTGCACAAAGACCCATAGACCTACACAGAGACCCATAGACTTACACAGAGACCCATAAACCTACACAGAGACCGATAGACCTACACAGAGGCCCATAGACTCACACATAGACCCATAGACTTACACAGAGACCCATAGACTCACACTGAGACCCATAGACTCACACAGAGACCCATAGACCTACACAGAGACCCATAAACCTACACAGAGACTCATAGACCTACACAGAGACCCATAGACTTACACAGAGACCCATAGATCTACACAGAGACCCATAGACCTGCACAAGGACCCATAGACCTACACAGAGACCCATAGACTTACACAGAGACCCATAGACCTACACAGAGACCCATAGACCTACACAGAGACCCATAGACTCACACAGAGACCCATAGACTCACACAGAGACCCATAGACCTACACAGAGACCCATAGACTTGCACAGAGACCCATAGACCTACACAGAGACCCATAGACCTACACAGAGACCCATAGACTTACACAGAGACCCATAGACTTACACAGAGACCCATAGACCTACACAGAGACCCATAGACTCACACAGAGACCCATAGACTTATATAGAGACCCAAAGATCTACACAGAGACCCATAGACCTACACAGAGACCCATAGACTCACACAGAGACCCATAGACTTACACAGAGACCCAGAGATCTACACAGACACCCATAGACCTGCACAAAGACCCATAGACCTACACAGAGACCCATAGACTTACACAGAGACCCATAAACCTACACAGAGACCGATAGACCTACACAGAGGCCCATAGACTCACACATAGACCCATAGACTTACACAGAGACCCATAGACTCACACTGAGACCCATAGACTCACACAGAGACCCATAGACCTACACAGAGACCCATAAACCTACACAGAGACTCATAGACCTACACAGAGACCCATAGACTTACACAGAGACCCATAAATCTACACAGAGACCCATAGACCTGCACAAGGACCCATAGACCTACACAGAGACCCATAGACTTACACAGAGACCCATAGACCTACACAGAGACCCATAGACCTACACAGAGACCCATAGACTCACACAGAGACCCATAGACTCACACAGAGACCCATAGACCTACACAGAGACCCATAGACTTGCACAGAGACCCATAGACCTACACAGAGACCCATAGACCTACACAGAGACCCATAGACTTACACAGAGACCCATAGACTTACACAGAGACCCATAGACCTACACAGAGACCCATAGACTCACACAGAGACCCATAGACTTATATAGAGACCCAAAGATCTACACAGAGACCCATAGACCTGCACAAAGACCCATAGACCTACACAGAGACCCATAGACCTGCACAGAGACCCATAGACCTACACAGAGACCCATAGACTCACACAGAGACCCATAGACCTACACAGAGACCCATAGACTTAGACAGAGACCGATAGACCTACACAGAGGCCCATAGACTCACACATAGACCCATAGACCTACACAGAGACCCATAGACTTACACAGAGACCTATAGACTCACACAGAGACCCATAGACTCAAACAGAGAACCATAGACTCAGACAGAGACCCATAGACCCACACAGAGACCCATAGACCCACACAGAGACGCATAGACTCACACAGAGACCCATAGACTCACACAGAGAACCATAGACCCACAGAGAGACGCATAGACCTACACAGAGAGCTATAGACTCACACAGAGACCCATAGACTCAAACAGAGAACCATAGACTCACACAGAGACCCATAGACCCACACAGAGACCCATAGACCCACACAGAGACGCATAGACTCACACAGAGACCCATAGACCTACAAAGAGACCCATAGACCCACACAGAGACGCATAGACTCACACAGAGACCCATAGACTCACACAGAGAACCATAGACCCACACAGAGACGCATAGACCTACACAGAGGCCCACAGACTCACACATAGACCCATAGACCCACACAGAGAACCATAGACCCACACAGAGACGCATAGACTCACACAGAGACCTATAGACTCACACAGAGACCCATAGACCTACACAGAGACCCATAGACCCACACAGAGACGCATAGACTTACACAGAGACCCACAGACCTACACAGAGACCCATAGACTCACACAGAGACCCATAGACTTACATAGAGACCCAAGATCTACACAGAGACCCATAGACCTGCACAAAGACCCATAGACCTACACAGAGACCCATAGACCTGCACAGAGACCCATAGACCTACATAGAGACCCATAGACTCACACAGACACCCATAGACCTACACAGAGACCCATAGACTTACACAGAGACCCATAGACCTACACAGAGGCCCATAGACTCACACATAGACCCATAGACCTACACAGTGACCCATAGACTTACACAGAGACCTATAGACTCGCACAGAGTCCCATAGACTCACACAGATGAGCCACTCTCTCTCTCTCAGGTAAATGTGCCCGGCCCTGAGTCTGTGCGCGTTCTGGTGAACAGGGTGAGGGAGGGGTGTGAGGGGGGTGAGTGGAGGGGGGTGAAGGGTGGTGAGGGAGGGGTGTGAGGGGGGTGAGTGGAGGGGGGTGAGGGGTGTGAGGGGGGCGAGGGGTGTGAGGGGTGGTGAGGGGAGGGGTGGTGAGGGGTGTGAGGGACAGCTGCCACTGGGGGTGCCCCTAGACTAGACCACACAGCAGCAGCAACAACATCGCCTCCCCTAGGTCGACTCAGCCTCAAATGAGTACCTGGTGCGGTGTGCAATCATCGGCACCGGAGAGACATCCATCCAATCGTGTGCCGTTCTGACCTTCATTGCTGCTGCTGCTGCTCGGCCCCAACAGTTTGTTGAGGCTACACGGGCGGATGTTTGTCTTCGCTCACACCTCACGTAGCTCAGTTATTATAAAATAAGTAAATACCCAGGGCGCCGTCTCGACGGATTATCCCTCGTGTGTAGCAACGGTAACTCGCCGGGGCTGAAGATACCCTAGTTTGTTTATTGACACTGCGGGAGGAATCCGATGAGCTATAAAGCTCTTTTCATTTTTTACAGATTGTCCAGTAGGGGCACGGGGTCAGAACGTCACAACAACAAAGAAATACAACAAACAACCCACAGAGGTCTATGGGTCTCTGTGTAAGTCTATGGGTCTCTGTGTAGGTCTATGGGTCTCTGTGTAAGTCTATGGGGCTCTGTGTAAGTCTATGGGTCTCTGTGTGAGTCTATGGGTCTCTGTGTAAGTCTATGGGTCTCTGTGTAGGTCTATGGGTCTCTGTGTAAGTCTATGGGTCTCTGTGTAGGTCTATGGGTCTTTGTGTAAGTCTATGGGTCTTTGTGCAGGTCTATGGGTCTCTGTGTAGGTCTATGGATCTCTGTGTAAGTCTATGGGTCTCTGTGTAGGTCTATGGGTCTCTGTGTGAGTCTATGGGTCTCTGTGTAGGTCTATGGGTCTCTGTGTAGGTCTATGGGTCTCTGTGTAGATCTGTGGGTCTCTCTGTAAGTCTATGAGTCTCTGTGTAGATCTATGGGTCTCTGTGTAGGTCTATGGGTCTCTGTGTGAGTCTATGGGTCTCTGTGCAGGTCTATGGGTCTCTGTGTAGGTCTAAGTTTAGCGATGTAAAGCGCACGGGGAGGGGAGTAGCGGCAAGGAGGTAATGAATGGAACACGAGAGAGGAATGGGAGAGGGAAGAGAGAGAGAGAGTGGTGGACACGGGGGTGGAGAAGGAGCGGAGGAACGGGAGCACAGAGTCAGGAGAGATGAGGAGGTGGAGGAGAGGGAGGAGGAGGTGGAGGAGAAGAGAGAGAGGAGGTGGAGGAGAAGGAGGTGGAGGAAAGGGAGGAGGAGGTGGAGGAGAGGGAGGAGGAGGGGGGTGAGGAGTGGGAGGGGGGTGAGGAGGCAAAGGAGGAAGGAGGAGGAAGAAGGAGGAGGAGGAGGAAGAGGAGGAAGAAGGAGGAGGCGGAGGAGGAAGGAGGAGGAAGGAGGAGGCGGAGGAGGAGGAGGAAGGAGGAGGAAGGAGGAGGAGGAAGAAGGAGGAGGAGGAGGAAGGAGGAGGGGGAGGAAGGAGGAGGAGGAGGCGTCAGGGCCTCGACGCTGCTGCTGCACGGAGCGGCGTCTGTTTTCAAAGGGGGCGGCGACGGGGAGAGGGGAGGGGTTCAGAGTGGGGGTGGCCACGCGGCAGTCACGTGGTTTGCTGGAGGCTTCAGCTGATTTCGAGAGCTTTCAACCGTGAGATGTTAACAGCCAGAGCCCCCCCCCCCACCCCCCCCCATCCACAGCCCATCCACAACGAAACAAAAAATGTCGTGGACAAAATATTCCGGCGAGAGTTTGAAGACGACCACCACTGACAACACCGCAGCCCACCGACGTTGTCTCTCACTCGTCCCTGGCTCGCTCCCTCCCTGCCTCCCCCACTCCCTCCCTCCCTCCCTGTCTCCCTCCCCCATCCTTCTCCGTGAGCCCAACCGAGGTTAGAAAAACAAAAACAAAAAGCCGACACGGAGGGGACACGGTGCGCCCAGAGTGGGGCAGGAGGGCGGTGGTCGTTTGAGTCGGAGCCACGGTCGCAGTTCACTAAACTCGAAGAGGACGCGCGCGGAATTGTCATTAAATGTGCAGAGAGACGAGCGGACGCACACAGCCGCAGCTGTTCCCGTGTGTTGATGTCGGCGTTGTAAAATTAACAACGCGTCGTCTGTCGCGAATCGCTGTTGGCAATCGGTGACAATGTCATCGTAGTCGTCGTTTAATTTTGTTGTTATTGTTGGTTGGTTGGGTTGGGTCGGAACGTGGCTTGAGTTCAATGTCAACCCACAGCTGTTTCAGCCCGTACTGTCACGCGTGGGGAATTGAGTTTTCAGCTCCACACGGCGTACAGACGTTTCAATACGGGCACAAAATGTAATTCTATTTGATTGTGTTTCTCCCTTATGATGGGACTTTGTAGGATGAACGTTGAGATTTGTAGGGACGCGGGTGATCAATGAGATCTGAATTGGTCCGTAATCAGGTAGGGCACTGATAAGTGATAGGTACGTGAGTGTGTGCATCCACAAATCAAGCAAGCAGCATCAGCATGCAAGATCACAGACAGTAGTAGCATGATAAGTAGCATCATTGACACCAGTGAATGATCAAATTAATACATGAAACAGTTTTAGATCGGTAACAAAATTCTTGTCTATTTGATTGTGTTTCTCCCTTGTGAGCGTTGAGATTTGTAAGGGACACGGGTGACCAATAAGTTCTGAGTTGGTCCGCAGTAAGGTCGGGCACTGATAAGGGGTTGCCAGCGATGATGTTGTGTCGTGCAAACCCCCTCCGCCACCCGGCATCGGCCACATGCAATGAAAGAGTTCTCAGAGTCGGCTGAGTCGGTCAGAAACATCCATAGCCACACAGGACTCTGTTCAGTCGGATTTGTTGTTGTTGTTGTTATTGTTGTTTGTTGTCATTGTTGTTGTTGTTATTGTTGTTATTGTTTGTAGACGCCTGTGATAGTCTACGGGCATTGTTCGCCGATGAGCAATGTTAGTCTGTGGGTAATGTTAGTCTGTGGGTAATGTTAGTCTATGGGTAATGTTAGTCTATGGGTAATGTTAGTCTATGGGTAGTGTTAGTCTATGGGCATTGTTAGTCTGTGGGTAATGTGAGTCTATGGGTAGTGTTAGTCTATGGGTAGTGTTAGTCTATGGGTAGTGTTAGTCTATGGGTAGTGTTAGTCTATGGGTAATGTTAGTCTGTGGGTAGTGTTGAGTCTATGGGTAGTGTTAGTCTATGGGTAGTGTTAGTCTATGGGTAGTGTTAGTCTATGGGTAATGTTAGTCTATGTGTAATGATAGTTTGTGGGTAATGTTAGTCTATGGGTAATGTTAGTTTGTGGGTAATGTTAGTCTGTGTTTATAGATTCAACACTGCCCATAGAAGGGAAACAATAAAAAATAAAAAAAATCTAAAAATATATGTGACTTTACCGAAAGAACCAAGAACATGAATCCCTGCAGTCACGAAAGCTTTAAATCAAAACTGCCCATAGACTCAACACTACCCATAGACTCAACACTACCCATAGACTCAACACTACCCATAGACTCAACACTGCCCATAGACTCAACACTGCCCATAGACTCAACACTGCCCATAGACTCAACACTGCCCATAGACTCAACACTGCCTATAGACTCACACTAGCCCATAGACGCAACACTACCCATAGACTCAACACTACCCATAGACTCAACACTACCCATAGACTCAACACTGCCCATAGACTCAACACTGCCCATAGACTCAACACTGCCCATAGACTCAACACCGCCCATAGACTCAACACCGCCCATAGACTCAACACTGCCCATAGACTAAACACTGCCCATAGACTCAACACTGCCCATAGACTCAACACTGCCCATAGACTCAACACTGCCCATAGACTAACACTGCCCATAGACTCAACACTGCCCATAGACTCAACACTGCCCATAGACTCAACACTACCCATAGACTCAACACTGCCTATAGACTCAACACTACCCATAGACTCAACACTACCCATAGACTCAACACTGCCCATAGATTCAACACTGCCCACAGACTCAACACTGCCCATAGACTCAACACTGCCCATAGACTCAACACAGCCCATGGACTCAACACTGCCCACAGACTCAACACTGCCCATAGACTCAACACTGCCCATTGACTCAACACTGCCCATAGACTCAACACTGCCCACAGACTCAACACTGCCCACAGACTCAACACAGCCCCTCCAATGAGCACGGTTGGCTATGTACGGTTCGACAGAAGTTCAACCAACATACACACTTACACATGTCTCCCCCTAGAGAGGGAGATGGGGAGACAGCTCATCCTATCTCACGTGGCACCTCGCCGGCTTGATCCTCCCTTGGCTTTAAGGCCCCGCGCGGTCTCCTCATTAGACGGGGGTCTGGCCGGGGGGGGGGTGGGGGGGGCTCACGCGACACGGCCATGGCTCCCTCCCCTCCTCTCTCTGGGCCCCACGTCCTCCGCCTCCACTCAACGATAATGAGGTTCCCTCGGGGGGGGGGGGGGGGGTGGTGGAGAGAGCCTCTATCCCCAGACACCCACGCACGGCTTCGTTAGCACGCCGAGTGGGGGGGTCGCGCACGCGAGCGAGCAGGCTGAGATAATCCCTCTCTGCCATCGCCTCCTGCACCTTCCCGAGTTGGTTGTTGTTGTTGTTGTTGTCTGAACTAATAAAATAATAAATCGATGACGTTGACAAATGGTGACGGCCGGGGGCCGGGCGCCCACGCGGTGCCCGCGTGTTCAGAGTCAGAATCTTGATTTAGACTGCAGCAGCAGGAGGAGGAGGAATCCGATGCGATGTGATGCACGATTTTATTTTTCTCTCACAGATATCCAGTAGGGGGCACGGGGTATATGCAAAGTTACAACAGAGAGGCGGAGAGAGAGGGGACGACTCAGAGAGAGAGAGAGAGGACGACTCAGAGAGAAAGAGAGAGAGGACGACTCAGAGAGAGAGGACGACTCAGAGAGAGAGAGGACTACTCAGAGAGAGAGGACGACTCAGACAGAGAGAGGACGACTCAGAGAGGGGACGACTCAAGAGATGAGGACGACTCAGAGAGAGAGGACGACTCAGAGAGAGAGAGGACGACTCAGAGAGAGAGGATGACTGAGAGAGGGCGACTCAGAGAGAGAGAGAGGGCGACTCAGAGAGAGACAGGCAGACAGAGACAGGACGACTCAGAGAGAGAGAGGACGACTCAGAGAGAGAGAGAGGACGACTCAGAGAGAGAGAGAGAGGGCGACTCAGAGAGAGAGAGAGGACGTCTCAGAGAGAGAGAGAGGACGACTCAGAGAGAGAGAGAGAGGACGACTCAGAGAGAGAGAGGGCGACTCAGAGAGAGAGGACGACTCAGAGAAAGAGAGAGGACGACTCAGAGAGAGGGCGACTCAGAGAGAGAGGACGACTCAGAGAGAGAGAGGGCGACTTAGAGAGAGAGGCAGACAGAGACAGGATGACTCAGAGAGAGAGAGGATGACAGAGACAGGATGACTCAGAGAGACAGGCAGACAGAGACAGGATGACTCAGAGAGAGAGGCAGACAGAGAGAGGATGACTCAGAGAGACAGGCAGACAGAGAGAGGATGACTCAGAGAGAGAGAGGCAGACAGAGAGAGGATGACTCAGGCACTAGGAGGCGGAGCCTCAGTCGAGCAGCAGGAAGGCAGCAGCAGCCATGCGGTGGTGAGGAGCCTGCGCCGACAATTTCCCAAGCTCTGCTGTCCGCTATGTATCGGCCAAATAATTAACATTTACAGGTCGGAAGAAACTGGGGCACCCGGAGAAAACCTAAGCATGTGAGTGAGGGAGAAACACTCTATCCCGTCCTGATGGAACAGGTGGAGGCCACATGTGTATGCTCTGCCACCTTCTCCTGGCAGATCCAGGGTACGGCTTCTCTTCGACGCCCACCCACGGGTCAGGAATGGAGGGAGTTTGACAACTCCATCTGCGCGGTGATCCACCACCCCTTGCTGCTGCTGCTGCTGCTGCCGAAATAGCGCTCGATCACGAGAGGCCACGCCACGGGCAGCAGCGTAGCCACCGCCACAACCCCATACACAATCAGAATTCCTTTCCCTGTTTTCAAATTACAAATAAAGTTGTTCATTTTTTCCCAAAGAGGTCAATCCCAGCGCCCTCCCACACACTCCAGCTGGACTGCGATGGGTGAGGCTTGGCATAGCAACGAGGAGTGGGGGGTTTGGATCCGGGGTTGAGGGGGGGGGTGAGGACAGGAGTTGGGTGGTATGTAACGAGCCGTCAATCCACTGCTGGATGGGTTTCCATGCTTGTTCGAGTCTGGCTTGCCAGGTGGTTGTCGGCGTGGGGCGGCAGCGAGGTGGCAGCGGCCAGGAGTTGGTGGATCGTGAAGAGCTCTTTGGTTCTTTCGGTAAAGTCACGTAGGAAGAAAATAAATTAAATAATGGAGTACGACGTTTCGATTGCAACGCAAGCAACCGTCATCAGGTAGAACTAATTTGAGAGAGAGAGAAAACACAGACACTGAGACACACAGACAGACACACAAGATCAGAGAGACAACACGGACACACAGAAAGAGGCACACAACATAGACACACAGAGACCCAATGCCTCTGTGTCGAGGCCTTAAATAGAGAGAGGGGGGGTTGGGCAGAGAGAGAGGTGGGTCTGCTGGTGGCTGCTGCTGGAGCAGAGAAATTAGCATGTCAATGAATCCACCCCGAAGCGACCGAGGGAAAGAAGAAGATCGAATGGCCCTATGAGAGCCTGGTAAATTTTTAGAGAGAGAGAAATAGTTTGAGAAAACTAACTTGACCAAATTTAGTTCTACCTGATGACGGTTGCTTGCGTTGCAATCGAAACGTCGCGCTCCATTATTTAATTTATTTTCTTCCTACGTGACTTTACCGAAAGAACCAAAGAGTAATTCCTGCAGTCACGAAAGCTTCAAATTAAGTTTGATCGTGAAGAGGTTTGTGTGGTTGGCAGCAGACGAAGTGGATTTAATCCATCTGCGTGTGATGCGTTGAGTGTGGCCTCCCGTACATGATAGGTTTGTCTCGGTGGTCTCTGAGTGTCTCCGTGTACAGCAGCAGCAGCACAGAGCAGCCAGCGGCGGCGGCGGCAACGGGCAGCGGCCGGAATCGTGACCCAGGTCGCTCCGACTCCTGGGCCTTAAAGAGGGGGCAGCGCCATGCCATCGATGGCATGGCGCTGTGGCGCACCATGGACAGCGGCAGTGCTGCTGCTGCAGCAGTTGCACCACTGATTCACTGGTCCCCCCCTCTCTCCTAGCCCCCCCCTCCTCTTCTCTCCCTACGTTCGTCCGTTCACCGCGTGGCGACTTTATTCATCGGCCGCGTCGGGTGGAGGAGGCGTGTTACGACACAGCAACGCGTTACTCAGGCGGGCGATGTGGCCCGCAACAAAAAAATAAATCATCATTCTGAAAGCGTTTTTGCATTAAATATCTAAATTCTTTAATCGCATCCAGGGAAGCCTGCCACGCTCAGTCAGCCCCAAGACTCATGGCGCAGGAGGGTCCTGCTACGTTGGAATGTTTGGCGATGGATTGCATTGGTGAGGAGTTTGGATTCGTATGAGTCTATGTGTGTAGGCCTCTATGGGAGTCTGTGGGTCTCGACTGTGAGTCTCTGTCAGTGAGACCTCACCGAGTTCCAAGACTCATTTTCAGGTTACTGCGAATTCCTCGAGCAAGTGAGAGTTTCGTTTCTTGTGTGTGTCTGTGTGCATGTGGGGAGCGATAGTGTAGTGGCTAGCGCACTGCGCTACGAACCATAGGTCGACTCAGCCTCAATTGAGTACCTAGTGCTATGTTTAAAAACAATGCGATGAGATAGACAAAGGCGCCCGGGCGTGGTGCTGGCCACCCACCCCCTCGTGTGCCGTGCCGGCCTTCATAGGAGCTACTCGACAACACACATTTGCCCCAACAGTCCGTTAAGGCTATACAGGGGATCTTTGTCTTTTGTTTGGGAGGACACCAGATAACCCAAACCCGTGTTAAAGGGCAGAATTTTGTTGCGACTTTTCACACCGAGCCTACGAGTTTTCTCCTCTACCCATGCGTGGATATCGCAGGCACCAGCGCACGTTCTTCTCCTCCCATACGGCTGCTCATGCAGATGCAGAGGCAACAACTTACAATGTCACATTCGGGTGGTCAAGCCAGCAGATAACCGCGTCAGGAGCAGCGGAGTGATGATGATGATGAGGCCCGTGTGTCTCGGGAGACAATTCTCTTGCGCCTCACGAGGTCAGCTGTGGGTTTTGCAGCGCCACGAATAGCTTAGTAGGCCAATCCTTGAGTGGCAATCCTTGTCACATCAATTGCAAGTGAATGCGGTGGCAGCTCCAGAGGTGTGTGTTACTTTTACGTATTTTGTCTGGTGAAAGTGTTGCAGCCCCCTTGTCTGGTGATGAACCATACGTTCCAAGCACCCATTGCAGCAGGCGAGTCGTGGCGGGGAAGCACCTTATTGGCCGGTTGGCTGCCCAGCTTGAGGCGGGTGGCGGTAGTTATCCATTGGGGAGCAATGACCCCTCCCACTGACGATGGCAAGCCGTGGCGCCCATGTTTTTCGCTCAATTAAAAATGAGCTTATAACCCGTGACTGCTGCCACCCGTGTTTCTTGGCCACGGTTAGGTGGCCGAGGAGCGTCCTCTCCCCATTCTCGTACTTCCTTGTTGGCGCAAAGCCCGGGCAGGTTGCCTTGGCAATCCTGGATTGCCCATGCACCAGGATCCTACCTTCGGCCTTGCTGGTGTGGTTCCAAGGAGTGCGTAGCACGCCGTTTGGTACCAGTTTGGCCGCAGGGACTGCCGGGAATGTGCCGCTGTGCATCACAAAACCTGCTAAGGGGGGCCACTCGTGATTTTCTGTAGGGATTTACTCCACTTACCCTTTGACTCTCCCGAGACACTAACAAGGCAGTGAGAGGACCGTGTAACTCTGGGAGGGACCCTGACAGCCGGGCAAACTGCGCTTGGGACTCGCGTGGGGCAGGGTCGTCACGCCCTGAGGTAGTTTGTCACAAACTACCCACTACCAGCGGAGTATTCGTGTATCAGCAGAGCAGTAGTACATCATCGCTGTGATGTCTCCTCCTTTGTATTTTGTGGATAGGGGCATTGTATCGTTACGCGTTGTAGGGTCTCTGTTCTGGATAACCACAATTGCCACACCACTACTGGAGAGTTTTTAATTTTCCAATTGTGTGTCATCAGGTATCCGCATCCACTGCCATGGTTTGTGCAGTGGGTGATGCGATTTATGGGGTGGACCGCGAGCATCTTCGTGGAAGATCAAACCCACAGTGGGATCTTCTAATCCAGCGAACTCACCGAGTCCCAAAGTCCACTCTCTCACTCTCTCACCCGTGCATGCATTGCAGAGCCCGTCACCGGTTTTATTAGCACACCAATCAAAACGCGGCCGCCTTCTGACGTACGAAGCCCCACGTGTTTCACCGTCACTGGCGGTGACGTCTAAGCGCGTCACGATTACAAAAAAAACCCCTCTCCCGTCCCACAGTCCCGAGATTCAATTCGACGTGAACATTTGTTGTTGTCGAAACATATGCGGCAAATGTAGCGGCCTCAAGTGGCTGCCCGTGGTCATGTTGACCCCGTGACATACGAGTTACACAATTACATATAAATATAAAAACATTGACTCTTACGATATCGAGAATTTACATTTTACAACAACAAAAAATCTATTGTGGCGTCAACTTCACTTCTCAAGACGGAGGGATCCAATGGGAAATCTCGCAGGGTGGGCAAGCGCTGGCAAGCGGAAGCGGCTATCACAGAGCTACCACTGATATTCCTCCCTCCTCCTCCCCCTCCTCCCCCTTCCCCCCTCCTCCTCCTTCAAGTGACCTCTAGGTTCACACGCACAAGCGGTGGAAGGGAGCAGTTTGCCACCCCTGGCACCAAGATCAATGCTCGTAACGTGACGGCTCAGAGCTGGAACTAAAATCTAAAACGTTCTGGGGGTTTCATTTGTGCGGTCATCGGTGGCCGGGCAGAGACCATAAACTCACTAAACTTGAGAATCCCGAATCAGAATATTAATTTATACTGGAAGAATCTGATGAGCTCTACAGCTCCTTTTCACAGATGTCCAGTAGGGACGGGTAAGAACGTTACAACAACAACAACAACAAACAGTACAAAAACATCATAGCAGTCATCATCACAGGCTGAAACCTGGATTCGAACCCAGAATATTAACCAGCGCCGGCTCAATGTCTCCGACAGAGCCATTATGAATCCCCCTGGGAGAGACAGAGTGAGACACCCAGATCCAGGGCTCGAATCGTGACTCTCAGCAGTGCAGGCTCAGTGTCTAGGACCCCCAAGCAAACCACCCCCCCCCCCCCCCGCTAGAATCGGTATCGAGCCCACGTGCGTTTGCACTCTGAAGTGGTAACACAGCTCGCGGCTCGTAAAAACGCAAACTCATTTCTGCTCCGTCGGGACGAGCCTAATGCTTTCCGCACGTCACAGCAGGCGCGCGCTATCAGCGTGAGCCATCGCATGGCAATCGACACCCCCGAGAGCCACGGAGATTTAGCAAACACAATTTAGCCACGATTTGGGATGTATGTCCGGAGAGGGCGATTGATGCTCTCAGGTACAGCGAGGTGATGGCGTCATCCCGGTCACCAGTGGCTTGCATAGAGACCCATAGACTCACATACAGATCCAGAGACTCAAAATAGAGACCCGCATACCCAGAGACCCATAGACTCACACAGAGGCCCATAGACTCACCAGAGACCCATAAACTCACACAAAGACCCAACGACTTACACATAGATCCATAGACTCACAGAGAGACCTATATACTCACATAGAGACCTGTAGACTCACATAGAGACCCATACACTGATACAGACCCATTCACTCATACAGAAACCCATAGACTCGCACAGAGATCCATTGACTCGCACAGAGACCCATAGACTCACACAGAGACCCACAGACTCATATAGAGACCAATAGACTCACATAGAGACTCATATAGAGTACTTAAAGAGACAAATAAACTCATACAGAGACCCGTAGACTCATATAGAGACTCATAGACTCACACAGAGATATATAGACTTACACAGAGACCCATACATTAACACAGAGACCCATAGATTCACACAAAGACACATTGACTCACACAAAGACCCATATATTCACACAAAGAGACAAATAGACTCACGTAGAGACCCATAGACTCACACATAGTCCCATAGACTCACAGAGAGACCCATAGACTCACACAGAGACCCATATACTCACACAGAGACCCATAAACTCCCACAGAGACCCACAGACTTTCACAGAGACCCATAGGCTCACACAGACACCCGTAGGCTCACACAGAGACCCATAAACTCACACAAAGACCCATAGATTCACACAAAGACCCATTGACCCACACAAAGACCCATATATTCACACAAAGAGACAAATAGACTCATACAGAGACCCATAGACTCACACAGAGACCCATAGACTTTCACAGAGACCCATAGGCTCACACAGAGACCCATAGGCTCACACAGACACCCGTAGGCTCACACCGAGACCTATTGACTCTCACCCGGCCAGGCTGCTGTATCGGTGACTCCGAGTTCTGGCCCCACTCCTCCCGAGTTCTCGAACCATCGTTGGGTCCGATTCGCAAGTCATGCACAGGCGCTACAAATCCTGCTTGTCATCATCATCATCAATATTATTATAAAATACAGTCGACACTGTTGACAAGATATAGGTGACATTGCGAACACGCCTATTACAATTAAGTTAAAGGAATGTTTTACTTGCCCTGCACGTCACTGTAAACAAAATAATGGTTTTGCTGTTGGCCACTGTGTGCCTTGCGTTACGGTCCCAAATTTCCCCCACTGGGTAAAGCCACGCAGCGACATCGCCGCCTCCCCCGCCCCCCATTGGCAGTCGACTAATGCACAGGGACAGCTGCCACTGGGGGTGCCCCTAGGCTAGACCACACAGGAACAGCAGCACTCATCGTCCCCCGCCGACTGTGAAACGACTGCAGGCTGCATCTGTGAGACACAGCAGTGGCGCCTTCCTTCGCGATGATCGCCCTGTGCCACACAGGGACAGCTGCCACTGGGGGTGCCCCCTAGGCTCGGCCACACAGCAGAAGCAGCATCGTCCCCGCCACCACCTCCTGCTGCGAAACCACCGCAGGCTGCGTCTGTGAGACACAGCGGCGACGCCTCCCTTTGCGACGATCGCACTGCAGTGTGGGAACGACCACGCCCACACGCACACACCACGTGCGCGGTTTGGCTGGCTTACAACGACCACGTGATGATGACGCGTATACGGCACGCGTCGAAACTCACCGGCTATGCATGAGGCCCCCTGGATTTGTCTGTCTGACTACTCCCGTCCTGGCTGTGTATGTTTGTTGAACTTCTTTCGCACCGTACGTAGCCAACCGTGGTAATCGGAGGTCGTGTCCCCTTGGCGAGTGAGGTGGCTGCTGCCCTGGGGAAAAAAGCTGCTGGGATTCTTAGAGTGGTGGGTGGGTGAGCGGCTGAGCGGTTGGGTGAGTGAGCAGGTGGGATAATGAGTGGGTTAATGACTGGGAGGGTGGCTGGGTGGTTGACAAGAGTAATTGACTGAGCGGGTAATTGAGCCCACGACTGGTTGGGTGAATGAGCAGGTAGGTTAGTGACTGGGTGGGTGAATGAACGAATGAGCGAGCAAGCACCATGAGAGAGACACACAAACATCGAGCAATAAACATCCAATTCTTCATCCCACGTTCCATCCCAGCCGCGGGACATCACGACAAAACATTCCCTCTGCATTCCCCACGGACACCGGGCCTCCAGGGAACTCGGACCCCGCCCGCACCGCACCGCCCGCCCGCTCCCCCAACGCCACCCGGCCCTCACGTGGTCGCGACGGTGGCGACGAGCGCGCCGGCTGGCGGCCCTTCGGCCTCGCGAGCCTCCGGCTCCCTCCGGGACCCCAGCATCTCGCGGCCCTCCCCGGCGTCGACGGCGGCCGCGGCGGCCGCGTCGCGGCCCCGCGCCCACCGCCGCTCATGTCGGGCGCGGCACACGAGCTGGCGGACGCGCCCGCGGAGCTCGCCGCAGCGCAGCACGTGCGTCATGGGCAGCATGTTGGCGGCGAGGCCGAAGGTGGCGACGCTGCAGAGGCGCACGGTGCAGCGCGTCTCCGTGTCCCAGGCGCGCGCCACGTGGCGCAGCAGCAGGTGGCCCGTGGCGCCGCCGCAGTAGAAGAGGAGGTGGAGGCTGTGCAGCGCGATGGTGGTGCGCGCCGCCGCGCCTCCGCCGGCGGAGGCCCCGGCGGCCCCTCCCGACCGCCGGCCCTCCAGGTAGACGGCCGCGTAGCTGAAGGCCAACACGGCGATGCAGAGCAGGCAGAGGGCCGCGAACGGCGCCAGCTGGAAGGGCAGCGGCGGAGGAGGAGGCGGCGGCGGCGGCGGCGGCGGCGGCCCCCCGGCCCGGTGCGCTGACCCCGCCTCCTCCTCCACCATGCAGCAGATGAAGCCGTGCAGGGCTTCGAGGGGCAGCGAGCTGGCCAGGCTGGAGTCGGCGGCGAGCGACACGAGGGGGAAGGCGGCGGCGAGGGCCCAGATGGCGGCGAGGATGGCCGGGAAGCGCTCCGGGGTGGCGGCCGTGCGGTGACGGAGAGGCAGGCAGATGGCGGCGTAGCGGTCCAGGGACATGGCCCCGATGGTGACGAGGCCGCCGCCCAACGCGATGTGCTGCCCCATCACGTACAGGAGGCATGACACGCGCGGTAGGGGCACCTGCACGGCGGGGGGGAGGGGGGCGGGGGTGTGAGATGTTAACTCCCTCGCCTGGTGTACAGGAGGGCGTGGGTTCGATCCCGACCCTGGCGCCTGCTGCTGTATATTTGGAGTTTGCGTGTCTCTCTCTCCCCGTGGTGAGATGTTAACTACCTCGCCTGGAATGCAGGAGGTCGGCGGGGGTGGAGCGATTGGAGGGAGAGCTGGTGGGGGTGGCAGAGGAAAGGGGGGCACGGAGGAGGGGGGGGGATGGAGGAACACGGAGGGGGGGGGCACGGGGGGCGCAGGAAGGAGATGGGGGGAGGGTCGGTGGGGGACTATTAGAGGGGGCGACATGTTGAGGGGTGGTGGTGGGGGGGGGGGATTAGTGGGTGGCTGGTGGTGGAGGGGGGGAGGGGATCGAGGGAAGGGTCGGCGAGGGGCGGGCGGGCGTGCGGGCGTGCGGGCGCACCTCCACGTGGATGAGCACGTATGTGGCGGTGGTGATGAGCGAGAAGGCCGAGTCGCCCACCAGGAGGTTGCCCAGCAGCACGTGACGCAGTTTGTGGCGCAGAGGGGGGTGGCGGCGCAGCACGGCGAGCAACAGGGCGCACGAGCACAGCAGCACGGAGTCGGAGAGGGCCACCATGAGGCTGCCCAGCACCAGGAACTTGCGGTGGGATGACGACGACGAGGAGGAGGAAGAGGAGGAGGAGGAGGAGGTGGCCGAGGGGGCGGTGGCGGTGGACTCGCCGTGGCCCGAGAGGTTACGGAGCGACTCCGGGGACGACCACAAGGAGGAGTTCATGGTGGACCGGCTGAGAGGTTTTGGCCGCGCTGATGGCTCCTCCCTGGTCCTCTGGAGTTCTCTCCTGGTGAGAACAAATGGCCTTGAAGTCGACTGGAATTGCAAGCGTTCGTTTAGTGACCTTCCCCCCCCCCGCCGCCCTCACCTCTGATTAGCACGGTTGGCTATGTACGGTGGTGCGAAAGAAGTTCAACATTCATACATACTGCCCATAGACTAACACTGCCCATAGACTCAACACTGCCCATAGACTCAACACTGCCCATAGACTCAACACTGCCCATAGACTCAACACTGCCCATAGACTCAACACTGCCCATAGACTCAACACTGCCCATAGACTCAACACTGCCCATAGACTCAACACTGCCCATAGACTCAACACTGCCCATAGACTCAACACTGCCCATAGACTCAACACTGCCCATAGACTCAACACTGCCCATAGACTCAACACTGCCCATAGACTCAACACTGCCCATAGACTCAATACTGCCCATAGACTCAACACTGCCCATAGACTCAACACTGCCCATAGACTCAACACTGCCCATAGACTCAACACTGCCCATAGACTCAACACTGCCCATAGACTCAACACTGCCCATAGACTCAACACTGCCCATAGACTCAACACTGCCCATAGACTTAACACTGCCCATAGACTCAACACTACCCATAGACTAACACTGCCCATAGACTCAACACTGCCCATAGACTCAACACTGCCCATAGACTCAACACTACCCATAGACTCAACACTGCCCATAGACTAAACACTACCCATAGACTCAACACTACCCATAGACTCAACACTGCCCAGACTAACACTGTCCATAGATTCAACGCTACCCACAGATTCAACGCTGCCCATAGACTAACACTGCCCATAGACTGACACTGCCCATAGACTCAACACTGTCCATAGACTCAACACTGCCCATAGACTCAACACTGCCCATAGACTCAACACTTCTCATAGACTCAACACTGTCCATAGACTCAACACTGCCCATAGACTCAACACTACCCACTGACTCAACACTGCCCATAGACTCAACACTGCCCATAGAAGGGAAACAATAAAATAATAAAACCTCGGCCGTGGCAGATCACTGTTATAATTCAGTAGGCTCACATGACATTGACTTCTCCAAGACAGAGGATCTCTGCAAGCCATCTGGCTACCATGAGAAATTCGTTCATGAGGCTATCCACATATACAAACACAAAGACAATTTCAACCGAGAAGATGGATTCTGGCTTAGCAATCATTGGTAGGATTTGATGAACCATTTCGGGTCTTAATTGATTGTTCATGCTTACGGTGGCTTTCAGACCGCATCCATTATTTTTGTCTCCCCCCTCCTCTTTTCCGAGAATAGATGGACTCGTCCATCTGAACAAACTGCCACATTGCTCTCCGTGGTGCTAACGTTAAAAACCGCCACTTTTTTCAAATTTTCTTGCCGTGGTTTTCACACCTCATGATGAATGCTTGTGTTACATTCGAAACGTCGTGAGAATTATATTGTTTTATATTTTTATTATTTTATTGTTTCCCTCTTACGTGACTTTACCGAAAGAACCAAGAATATGAATCCATGCAGTCACGAAAGCTTTAAATCAAAACTGCCCATAGACTCAACACTGCCCATAGACTCAACACTGCCGATAGACTCAACACTGCCCATAGACACAACACTGCCCATAGACTCAACACTGCCCATAGACACAACACTGCCCATAGACACAACACTGCCCATAGACTCAACACTGCCCATAGACTCAACACTGCCCATAGACTCAACACTGCCCATAGACTCAACACTGCCCATAGACTCAACACTGCCCATAGACTCAACACTGCCCATAGACTCAACACTGCCCATAGACTCAACACTGCCCATAGACTCAACACTGCCCATAGACTCAACACTGCCCATAGACTCAACACTGCCCATATACTCAACACTGCCCATAGACTCAACACTGCCCATAGACTCAACACTGCCCATAGACTAACAATGCTCATAGACTAACACTGCCCATAGACTCAACACTACCCATAGACTCAACACTACCCATAGACTCAACACTGCCCAGACTAACACTGTCCATAGATTCAACGCTACCCACAGATTCAACGCTGCCCATAGACTAACACTGCCCATAGACTCAACACTGCCCATAGACTCAACACTGCCCATAGACTTAACACTGCCCATAGACTCAACACTTCCCATAGACTCAACACTGTCCATAGACTCAACACTGCCCATAGACTCAACACTGCCCATAGACTCAACACTTCCCATAGACTCAACACTGTCCATAGACTCAACACTGCCCATAGAATCAACACTACCCACTGACTCAACACTGCCCATAGACTCAACACTGCCCATAGAAGGGAAACAATAAAATAATAAAACCTCGGCCGTGGCAGAACACTGTTATAATTCAGTAGGCTCACATGACATTGACTTCTCCAAGACAGAGGATCTCTGCAAGCCATCTGGCTACCATGAGAGATTCGTTCATGAGGCTATCCACATATACAAACACAGAGACAATTTCAACCGAGAAGATGGATTCTGGCTTAGCAATCATTGGTAGGATTTGATTAACCATTTCGGGTCTTTATTGATTGTTCACGATTACGGTGGCTTTCAGACCGCATCCATTATTTTTGTCTCCCCCTCCTCTTTTCCGAGCATAGATGGACTCGTCCATCTGAACAAACTGCCAAATTGCTCTCCGTGGTGCTAACGTTAAAAACCGCCACTTTTTTCAAATTTTCTTGCTGTGGTTTTCACACCTCATGATGATTGCTTGTGTTGCATTCGAAACGTCGTGAGAATTATATTGTTTTATATTTTTATTATTTTATTGTTTCCCTCTTACGTGACTTTACCGAAAGAACCAAGAATATGAATCCATGCAGTCACGAAAGCTTTAAATCAAAACTGCCCATAGACTCAACACTGCCCATAGACTCAACACTGCCGATAGACTCAACACTGCCGATAGACACAACACTGCCCATAGACTCAACACTGCCCATAGACACAACACTGCCCATAGACACAACACTGCCCATAGACTCAACACTGCCCATAGACTCAACACTGCCCATAGACTCAACACTGCCCACAGACTCAACACTACCCATAGATCTTCTTTGGTTCTTTCGGTAAAGTCACGTAGAATGAGAATAAAATAATAAATTAGTAAAATAAATAGCACAATAAAATTCTCATTCTACGTGACTTTACCGAAAGAACCAAAGAAGATGAATCCTTGCAGTCACCAAAGCTTTAAATCGAAAAATACTACCCATAGACTCAACACTGCCCATAGACTCAACACTGCCCATAGACTCAACACTGCCCACAGACTCAACACTACCCATAGATCTTCTTTGGTTCTTTCGGTAAAGTCACGTAGAATGAGAATAAAATAATAAATTAGTAAAATAAATAGCACAATAAAATTCTCATTCTACGTGACTTTACCGAAAGAACCAAAGAAGATGAATCCTTGCAGTCACCAAAGCTTTAAATCGAAAAATACTACCCATAGACTCAACACTGCCCATAGACTCAACACTGCCCATAGAAGTTTAACACGTAGGCTTTCGCTTTGAAGTAGTGAATTATTTGTCTTTTGTCAACGTGAC
The DNA here is from genome assembly GCF_048934315.1 of Petromyzon marinus. Taxonomy (NCBI): domain Eukaryota; kingdom Metazoa; phylum Chordata; class Hyperoartia; order Petromyzontiformes; family Petromyzontidae; genus Petromyzon; species Petromyzon marinus. The sequence goes on from NC_133725.1 coordinate 1,224,293, forward strand.
ACTTTTTTTTTTGCTGATTGGCCGTGTCGGGTGGTGGAGGGTTACGACACATTTATAAATAAACGCGATCTAACCCAAAAACCTTTATTATGAACTGCCCATAGACTCAACACTGACAAAGCCAGGGAGGGTATTGGGTTCCTCCTTGATGCCTGCCCACCGGTAGAAGGGAGTCTCTCACAACATTCGTGCAGTGATCCATCAACCTCTCGCCTCCAAACCGCTGCATCACAGGCCACGTGCATAGACACCACCAGCGCTCTCTTGAGAGAGCTGTGTGCCCTGAAGAAGGGCCATTGCCCGAAACGTTGCCTATTATAAATTGTTTCCTTTTAAGAACCAAATAAAGACAAAGACCCCCCGCGTAGCCTCTAACAGACTGTCGGGGCAAGTGCTGTTAGCGAGTAGCAGCACCTGTGAAGGCCGGCACGGTGGCACACGAGGGGGTGGGTGGCCAGCAACCACATCCGGCCGCCTTTGTCTCCCCAGTGGCGATGTCTTCTAGACAACACCGCACCAGGCACTCACTTGCAGGCGATTTCGGCTGCCTCTCATTTCTTCATTACACCTCCTCACCCGACACCTCATCAACCACTGCACCTCCTCACCAACACCCGCGCCATTCGCCACTAAGTGAGGGTGGCGTCACCACGGCGCCCGTGCCAGGCTGGGTGCACTTGGAGGCGACCACGTGAGGTGTGGAAGGCTCGCCGCTGGCAGGGGGCTCACGGCACCGACCCAGCAGATGCCGTGGGCTGACTGAGATGAGCGGTAGATGCACCACCAGCTGTACCCCCTACTGTGCCAGGCTAGGTGCAGGAGGTCTCGGGACAGACCCAGCAGGTGCCGTGGGCTGGCCGAGATGACCGGCAGATTCACCACCAGCTGTGCCCCCTACTGTGCCAGGCTAGGTGCATGAGGTCACGGCACAAACCCAGCAGGTGCCGTGGGCTGGCTGAGATGACCGGCAGATGCACCACCAGCTGTACCCCCTACTGTGCCAGGCTAGGTGCATGAGGTCACGGCACAAACCCAGCAGGTGCCGTGGGCTGGCTGAGATGACCGGCAGATGCACCACCACCAGCAGCAGCAACAGCAGCTGTGCCCCTCACTGTGCCACACACACACACCTCTCACCCACCTCACCACTCACCACAACTCCCTCCTCACCCGTCTCCACCTCACAGCTCATCACACACCTCATCACCGCGACGACACCAGCACCACCAACATCGTCAAGTTGCGGGAAGAGGAGGGGACGAGGAGGGGACGAGGAGGAGGAGGGGTTACCTGGCGGGGTTGATCCGAGTCGAGGAGACAGCGTCTGGGGGAGGAGACAGAGACACACAGAGACAGAGCTTGTCTCCACGGAGACAAGTGTCTGGGGGAGGACACAGAGACACACAGAGACAGAGAGACAGGGAGACACACAGAGACAGAGCTTGTCTCTACGGAGACGAGAGTCTGGGGGAGGAGACAGAGACACACAGAGACAGAGAGACAGGGAGACACACAGAGACAGAGAGACAGGGAGACACACAGAGACAGAGAGACAGGGAGACACACAGAGACAGGGAGACACGCAGAGACAGAGAGACAGGGAGACACTCAGAGACAGAGCTTGTCTCTACGGAGACGAGAGTCTGGAGGAGAGAGAGATACAGAGACACACAGAGAGAGAGAGACACGGAGACACACAGAGACACACATACAGCGAGAGACACACAGAGACAGAAACACGAGAGAAGGAGAGACAGGGAGACAGAGACACAGCGACACACACGCACAGAACCAGAGAGAGAGACACGTTGAGGTCATGTCTCAGAGAGGTGGCGTCTCAGACACAGACACGCAGACGGACACAGAGAAACCGGAGACAGAAACGGAGAGCAGAACAATTGAGACAGAGAGACACACGAAGAGACAGACTGAGAGAGAGCGAGGTACAGACAGAGGTGATGTCTGAGGGACGCTGCCGAGAGAGAGGGAGAACGTCTGGCGATGTCTTCAGCTCGGAGCAGCGCGACATCTGAAAGAGTCTCGGACACGAGTCGCAAAGGCGGTCGGAGTCGACACGCCCTCTCACCCTCTCACTCACTCACTCACCCTCCCACTCACCCTCCCTCCCACTCACCCTCCCACTCACCCTCCCTCCCACTCACCCTCCCTCCCACTCACCCTCCCACTCACCCTCCCTCCCACTCACCCTCCCACTCACTCACCCTCCCTCCCACTCACCCTCCCACTCACCCTCCCACTCACCCTCCCACTCACCCTCCCTCCCACTCACCCTCCCTCCCACTCACCCTCTCACCCTCTCACTCACTCACTCACCCTCCCACTCACCCTCCCTCCCACTCACCCTCCCACTCACCCTCCCTCCCACTCACCCTCCCTCCCACTCACCCTCCCACTCACCCTCCCTCCCACTCACCCTCCCACTCACTCACCCTCCCTCCCACTCACCCTCCCACTCACCCTCCCACTCACCCTCCCACTCACCCTCCCTCCCACTCACCCTCCCTCCCACTCACCCTCTCACCCTCTCACTCACTCACTCACCCTCCCACTCACCCTCCCTCCCACTCACCCTCCCTCCAACTCACCCTCCCTCCCACTCACCCTCTCACTCACTCACTCACCCTCCCACTCACCCTCCCTTCCACTCACCCTCCCTCCCACTCACCCTCCCTCCCACTCACCCTCCCACTCACTCACCCTCCCTCCCACTCACCCTCTCACCCTCTCACTCACTCACTCACCCTCCCACTCACCCTCCCTCCCACTCACCCTCCCTCCCACTCACCCTCCCACTCACTCACCCTCCCTCCCTCTCACTTACTCACTCACTCACCCTCCCACTCACCCTCCCTCCCACTCACCCTCCCTCCCACTCACCCTCCCACTCACTCACCCTCCCTCCCACTCACCCTCTCACTCACTCACTCACCCTCCCACTCACCCTCCCTCCCACTCACCCTCCCTCCCACTCACCCTCTCACTCACTCACCCTCCCTCCCACTCACCCTCTCACCCTCTCACTCACTCACTCACCCTCCCACTCACCCTCCCTCCCACTCACCCTCCCACTCACCCTCTCACCCTCTCACTCACTCACTCACCCTCCCACTCACTCACCCTCTCACCCTCCCACTCACCCTCCCACCCTCTCACTCACTCACTCACCCTCTCACTCACTCACCCTCTCACTCACTCACTCACCCTCCCACTCACCCACCTACTTACCCTCCCACTCACCCACTCACCCTCCCACTCACCCTCTCACCCTCTCACCCTCTCACCCACTCACCCTCTCACCCTCTCACCCTCCCACTCACCCTCCCACCCTCTCACCCACTCACTCACCCACTTACTCACCCTCTCACCCATTCACTCACCCACTCATTCACCCTCCCACTCACCCACTCACCCTCTCACCCACTCACCCTCTCACCCACTCACCCTCCCACTCACTCACCCTCCCACTCATCCTCTCACCCACCCACTCACCCTCTCACCCACTTACTCACCCTCTCACCCACTCACTCACCCTCTCACCCACTTACTCACCCTCTCACCCATTCACTCACCCACTTACTCACCCTCCCACTCACCCACTCACCCACTCACCCTCTCACCCACTCACTCACCCTCCCACTCACCCTCTCACCCACCCACTCACCCTCTCACCCACTCACTCACCCTCCCACTCACCCTCTCACCCAGCCACTCACCCTCTCATCCACTCACCCACTCACCCTCTCACCCACTCACTCACCCACTCACTCACCCTCTCACCCACTCATTCACCCTCTCACCCACTCACTCACCCTCTCACCCACTCACTCACCCTCTCACCCATTCACTCACCCTCCCACTCACCCACTCACCCTCTCACTCACTCACCCTCTCACCCACTCACCCACTCACCCTCTCACCCACTCACCCTCTCACCCACTCACCCACTCACCCTCTCACCCCCTCACCCACTCACCCTCTCACCCACTCAACCTCCCACTCACCCTCTCACCCATCCTCCCACTCACCCTCCCTCTCACCCACCCTCCCACTCACCCTCTCACCCGCCCACTCACCCACCCGCCCACTCACCCACCCGCCCACTCACCCTCTCGCCCACCAACCCTCTCGCCCACCCACCCACTCCCCTATGCCGCTATGCATGTCCACTCACCCTCCCACTCACCCTACCCCAGGTAGCCCTACCCGCTCACCATCCCACACATCTATCCCTCTAAACCGACTCACTTACCCCGCCAACCCGCAGCACTCTTTCCTGGACTCTCCACCCCACCACACCCTCGACCCCACCACACTCTCCACTGGACTCCCCAAGCCAATGTACTCCCCACTCCTCAATGAGTGTGGGGTTGAATGAGCGGATCAATGGGTGAGTGAAGGAGTGAATGAGTGATTGGTTGAATGAGCAAATGCGTGGTTGAGTGAAGGAGTGAATGAGTGCACAGATTTGTGGGTGAGTGAAGGAGTAAATGAGTGAGCGGATGTGTGGGTGAGTGAAAGAGTGAATTGTTGAGTGAGCGAATGAGTGATTGTTTGAGTGAGCGGATGAGTGAGTGAATGAGTGATTGTTTGACTGAGTAATTGAGCGAGTGAGTGATTGTTTGAGTGAGTGGTTGAGTGAGTGATTGAGTGATTGGTTGAGTAAGTAAATGAGTGAGTGATTGAGTGAGTAAATGAGTGCACGGATGTGTGGGTGAGTGGAGTGAGTGAATGAGTGAGTAGATGAGTGAAGGGGTGAATTAATGATTAGTTGAATGAGCGGATGAGTGAGTGATTGGTTGAATGAGTGATTGGTTGAGTGAGCGGATGAGTGATTGGTCGAGTGAGTGATTGATTGGTTGAGTGAGCGGAGGAGTGATTGGTTGAGTGAGCGGATGAGTGAATTAGTGATTGATTGAGTGAATGAGTGATTGGTCGAGTGAGTGAATGAGTGATTGGTCGAGTGAATGATTGATTGGTTGAGTGAGCGGAGGAGTGATTGGTTGAGTGAGCGGCTGAGTGAATGAGTGATTGATTGAGTGAATGAGTGATTGGTCGAGTGAGTGAATGAGTGATTGGTCGAGTGAATGATTGATTGGTTGAGCGAGCGGAGTAGTGATTGGTTGAGTGAGCGGATGAGTGAATGAGTGATTGGTCGAATGAGTGAATGAGCGATTGGTCGAATGAGCGTATGAGTGAATGAGTGATTGGTTGAGTGAGTGAATGAGTGATTGGTTGAATGAGTGATTGGTTGAGTAAATGAATGATTGGTTGAGTGAGTGAATGAGTGATTGGTTGAGTGAATAAGTGTCGCTGTTGTTCCCTGCAGAGTGGTTGGGTTCGGGTTGTGAAGGAATGAGTGAATGAGTGAGTGGATGAGTGAAGGGGTGAATGAATGATTAGTTGAATGAGTGGATGAGTGAGTGAATGGTTGAATGAGTGATTGGTTGAGTGAGCGGATGAGTGATGACAGTCACGTAGTCACTGTAAGATGTTTTTCTCGTTCGTGTTTTTGTTTTTTTGTTTGTTGTGGTTGCACCCGATTGAAGAGCCGAATGGCTCACAGGGCTATACCAAAATAAATAAACTGAAAACTGAAACTGTTAGAGGGTCAGACGAGACGAAACGGTAACTATGGTCGCAGCAGCGTTAGAAGAGCGACACGGAGGCGCTGTACGATCGCCGTTATCACCCTCCCCGACTTAATGTATCCGCCACCTCTCTCCCGCACTGAAACCCAATACCACAGTGTACACATTACTCCCCGTGGTACAACACACACACACACACTTACCTTACTGACATACACATCCACCGCCTATACACGCATCTCGCACACACACACACGTATTACACACATCATGCCAGACGGAGACAAAGATTCCCCCCCCCCAACCCCCGTATGGCATTAAAAAAACCGTGCAGCTCGCGAGCAGCATTGTGGCACACGAGGGGCAGACGTGGCAAGCGCCACGCCCGGCCGACTTTGTCTCCCCGGTGGCGAGGTTTACACACCGCACCGGGTGCTCAGTTGAGGCCGAGTCGACCTAGGCGCCACACGCCCTACCGTATTGTACGAAGCGCGCCCCCCCAACCAATGCTTCGAAACCCAAGGGTCGAAATGTGCGCCTTCTGGTCCGCAAAAGACGGCGATCGTTTTCCGTCGCTGGCGTTAGCAAGTGACGTTTTATTTGAAATGGCAACATGGCTTTGGAACACCAACTCGGCCGTGGTTACGCACAAATGCAAGCGCACCGACTCTGCACAGGCTCAGGGACGCTGACTCCAGTCGAGCGCAGAGGCTTTCGCGAATCTGGCTGCTGTGCGCCTGATGATGCCGATTGTAATGTACTGCGCGAAACGTCGTACACTCGGATTGTAAATGTTGTGGCTTTGCTCTCCAACGCGCCCGTGTGCTGTGCGAGTCACGATTTGCCACGTTCTGCTTAAGCGACACAACCTTCACTAATTGGCTGTGCCGGGTGCTGGCGGGTTTGACGGCACATTTATATTTTTTGCGAGCTAACAACAATGAAACACTATTATTGATCCTCTTCGGGTCTTTCGGTAAAGTCACGTAGAGAGAGAAATTTTTTTTTTTTTTTAAAAATCACGACGTTTCGATAGCAACACAAACAATCGTCTTCAGGTGAAACGATACAGCAGGCGGACTGCCTCAACAGTCCACCCGCTGTATTTTGTTATTTTTAACCGCCGAAAAACCCAAAGAGTATGCATTCCTGCAGTCACGGAAGCTTTAAGTGAAGACCTATTATGGATATTCTTAGCTCTTTCGGCAAAGTCACGTTGAAGGGAAACAAAAATAAAAAATATATAAAACAATAAAAATTCTCACGACGTTTCGACCATAACGCACTTTTTTCAAAATGTATTGCTGTGGTTTTCACACCTTATGATGATTGCTTGTGTTGCACTCGAAACGTCGTGAGAGTTTTATTGTTTTATATTTTTATTATTTTGTTTCCCTTCAACGTGACTTTACCGAAAGAGCTACGAATATGAATTACTGCAGTCACGAAAGCTTTCAATCAAAAACCTATTATGGATGTTAACTCCCTCGCCTGGTATACGGGAGGTCCGTGGGGGGGGAGTTCGATCCCCGACCCCGACGCCTGCCGTAGCGGGGCTCTCTCTCCCCGGGGTCACGTGGACTTTACTTACCGGCTCCTCAGCAGCGTGTGCACAAAGCCTCCCTCGCGGTCTTCCTCGTGGCCTCTTCCCGCTCGGGGTTACAGTCAAAAGTTGGGGCCGGTTGCTGGGCGGATGCTCTATATGCACAGCGAGCGCAGTTGGCTACGTACGGTGCGAAAGAAGTTCAACGTACACATTTACATACTGCCCATAGACTAAACACTGCCCACAGACTCAACACTGCACCTCCAAATAGCAAGGCTGGCTAGGTACGGTGCGATAGAAGTTCAACATACACACATACTGCCCCATAGACTGACACTACCCATAGACTCAACACTACCCAAAGACTCAACACTGCCCATAGACTCAACACTACCCATAGACTCAACACTGCCCATAGACTCAACACTTCCCATAGACTCAACACTACCCATAGACTCAACACTGCCCATAGACTCAACGCTACCCATAGACTCAACACTACCCATAGACTCAACACTGCCCATAGACTCAACACTGCCCATAGACTCAACGCTACCCATAGACTCAACACTACCCATAGACTCAACACTACCCATAGACTCAACACTGCCCATAGACTCAACACTGCACCTGCGATGAGCACGGTCGTCTACATGTGGTGGAAAAGAAGTTGAACATACATAGAGCGGGGCAGGGCTGTACTTGTAGACTCCAACAGATATGACCGGTGGTTGATGGTCAGTCAGGTTGAGAATGTTCCCCCACCTCTCGAGCACGGCAATACCCCCGCGACTGACGCCTCGTCCACTTTGACGTTGTTTCGCAAACGCGTCACCCCAACCCCACACACTCACGTCGCTGAAGGCGCCGTCCCGTCCTTTCTCGCTATCCGTCGCCTCTCGGCCCTTGCCGCCTACTGCTGCCCTGCAAGTCGATTGATGTCGTTTCGATATTCGTCGTTGCGCCGTTCAGGAGCTCATCACCGACGTCGTTGACCGGGGATTTGCGGGCACCACGGTGGTCAGATGTTAACGGACTCGCTTGATACACAGGAGGGCGTGGGTTCGATCCAGACCCCTTGCTGTATATTTGGAGTTTGCGTGTCTCTCTCATCATCACGGTGGATAGATGTTAACTACCTCGCCAGGTATACAGGAGGTCATGGGTTTGATCTCGTCCCTGACGCCTGCTGTGTATTTGGAGTTCGCGTGCCTCTCTCATCATCACGGTGGATAGATGTTAACTACCTCGCCTGGTATACAGGCGGTCATGGGTTTGATCTCGTCCCCGACGCCTGCTGTGTATTTGGAGTTCGCGTGCCTCTCTCATCATCATCACGGTGGATAGATGTTAACTACCTCGCCTGGTATACAGGCGGTCATGGGTTTGATCTCGTCCCTGACGCCTGCTGTGTATTTGGAGTTCGCGTGTCTCTCTCTCATCATCACGGTAGATAGATGTTAACTACCTCTCTTGGTATACAGGAGGTTTATGGGTTTGATCTCGTCCCTGACGCCTGCTGTGTATTTGGAGTTCGCGTGCCTCTCTCATCATCACGGTGGATAGATGTTAACTGCCTCGCCTGGTATACAGGCGGTCATGGGTTTGATCTCGTCCCTGACGCCTGCTGTGTATTTGGAGTTCGCGTGCCTCTCTCATCATCACGGTGGATAGATGTTAACTATCTCGCCCGGTATACAGGCGGTCATGGGTTTGATCTCGTCCCCGACGCCTGCTGTGTATTTGGAGTTCGCGTGCCTCTCTCCCCGTGGTGATCGCGTGGATCTTTCTCTGGGTTCCTCCGGTTTTTCCTTCGGCATTTTTGAAGCACGCGACTCGCCGTCTCACCTTCCAGGGATTCACCGCCCGACGGCGTAAGCCGGGTTATTATTGCCGTGCCAGTTGAGTGCGGCCAAGATACAACAAGTTTTCCATCACACAGGGGTTTTTTTTGGGTTAGATCGCGTAAATATGAATGCGTCATTAAACCCTCCACCACCCGACACAGCCAATCAGTAAGGGTTTTAACATTATGAGACCTCCTTTGCCAGAAACAAGATATAGGAATAGGTTTTACCCTTTTAACTGGCACAAAAATTCAAGGACAGTCCATCTTTTTTGTTTGCATTTTGACTGCTTGTGTTGTGGTTATTGCAAACATGATGCCTTGAATAAAGGTGTCAGTTTTTGTGCCAGTTAAAAGGGTAAAACCTATTCCTACAGTAAGGGTTTGTCACGTAAGCAGACCATGCCAATTAGTTAACTACTTCGGCACACCCGATAGTGGCATTGTCTTTGTGCCGTTCGCCTCTTGGCGTTCCCTGGCCTAACGCTGGTTGAGATTAGGCCCTAAAGAAGGCTGTCTCTGGCGTAGACCAATCAGACATGATTTCTTGCAAAAGGTTTCTGTTTGGTGTTTGAACATCTTAGCACCTGTTTTATTGCCAGAAAGCGTAAAACCTTTTCTCACACCAGACAGTAAAGCCACCACGACATTTACAACTCAAGTACCGTGGCGTTTCGGCGGCAATTATCGAAGTTTCCTGCCGGATTCCAAGTTGAAGACCCCGCGCGCTGTACGGAGAGTGAAGCATCAGGCCACGCACAGCGGAGTCGCAGACTTTTACGAAGTACGGCACACTACCGAGTCAGACCTGGGTGTAACAGGAACCACTCACTGTATTCACATCAAGTACAACGGCGGAAGCGTCAAATACCCACAGAGGCTAAGCAACACGCGTGACGGTAAAAAAACACATGTACAGACATATCGAACACGGAGTAGATATTAAATATATTGAAACCAAAGCATACCATCTGGCCAGACGTATATACAAAGCAATGAACCATCTTGCCCCAGGCTACATCATTGACATGCTTCAACCACCATGTGTCCCCTCAAGTTCCCTAAGATCTGGGGATGCAAATCTTCTCTCTGCATTCCCCGGTCGAAGCTTTCGGTCGGTGGGAGATGGAGATTTTCCCCGTGTAGCCACCAGGCGATGGAACGCTCTTCCGCGAGGAATCAAGAGGGATCTCTCTGAGTCTTTGGACATTTTTGAATTGCCCCTTCAAACCTAAATTTAATAAGCTTCCGTTTGTAAATTTTTTGCTAATTTAAGAAATTATTTTTAAAATGTATTTATATTATTTTTATGCCCAGTGTCTGCTGTTGCTGTCATGTACAGTGCTTTGAGATCTTTGATGAAAAGCGCTCTATAAATGTCATTATTAGAAAACCTCTATCCGATAAGCGGCGCATTTTGCTGCATTTCATTCCATTCTGTTTTCATTACTTTTTACAAATTTGCTGTTTTCCCCGTGCTTTGGTTCAAATTCCGTTTGTGCCGATCGCTCCAACCGTTACCGATTCTCTGCTGGCCACATCCTAGCCGAGCCGGCACGGTGCACTCACGGCACGGGTGGTTTTCCACTGGCTGTTTGCCGGGCAGAGCCAGAACCAAACCCCAATAAGTGCCACGTGCGTCTCCGCTCGCTCGCTCGCCGCGTCACCCACGCGCGCCTCCGCTCGTTCACCGCGTGTGTGACGTCAGTCGGGACGCGGTGAGGATGAGCCGTCACCGTGGCGCCCACACGCGTCTCCGCTCGCTCGCCGCGTCACCCACGCGCGTCCCTGCTCGTTTCACCGCGCGCGCCAAGCCGGTCGGTACGCGGTGAGGACGCGGCGTCGGGCCGGCTCAGCATGGCCCCGGCACGGCCCGGTTGTGCAGTGGAAAACACAAATATACGAAACAATATTAAACAAAAAGTTTTTCAACGATTGAGCATTCCGGGGGGGGGGGGGGGCGGTGAGGGGTGGACCGGCGCCGCCGTCACACGGGCGAGCGCGCCCGCACGGGCGAGCTGGCGAGCGGCGCCGTGTCGCCGAACACGTTGGCGTAGGAGGTCTTGAGGAAGTGCACGTAGCTCTGCATGCTTCGGTTCGTCGTCTCGGACTGCTCCAGGCGGTCACGCAGGTCCTGCAGGCGGCTCGCGTGCCGACGTTCCGCCTGGGGGGGGGAGCGAGGAGCGGGGCAGCCATCAGCTGCCGCGCCTTGAGAGTGGGGCGTCCCTGTGACGCTACGCGCTCTCGTGGCACCGGGCGATCCAAACCATGGAACCGTTTACGATTTACAAACGGCAGACTAAAGTATGAAAATAAACTACACAATGTTTGTGTAACATAGGTAAGGCCCACTGCGCTGTGCCGGCCTTCTTAGGCGCTGCTCGCTAACAGCGCTTCTACCGACAGTCTGTTCAAGGCTACAGGGGGGATACTTGTCTCGATTTGCCTGTGTCTGTGTGTATATGCGGTAGTGTATCCGGGGAGCGCGCTGCGCTACGAACCAGACAGCCCGAGTTCGATTATCTGAACTGATCCTGGGCCCCCCCCCCCCTAGTCAAATGAGTACCTAGTGCGGTGCGTAAAACAGCTATAAACTATTTTTTATTCACCAGGTAAAGGCACCACTTAGCTGCATAGCTTTCTTTAAGACGCGAACCTGGACGCACGTAATGATAGCCCAACGGAGTGGCCTTTCACCGTGCGGACATTTACAGGGTCTACTACTGCAACGGGCGGTGCCGCTATGCCGCGAATTCCTCCGCCCGCGGAGTTTGTTCTGTGCCGTGTTCGCGCGTGCGAGCACACCCAGCATGGCACAAGCGCCGCGGTGACGTCACCGCCGCTCAGTGATGATGAGCGGCGATTGTTGGTGTGAGCGGGGAGGAGCGGTGGAGCAGCTGTGAGTGCGCTGCGCTACGAACCCGGCGACCCGGGTTCCATTCCCACTCACGGCCAACCAACGCCGGTGACAATTATTCTGAACCGGTCAATGGGGCCTCGCCAATGTCAAATCGGCCTCAAATGAGCACCTGGTGCGGCGTGTAGTAAACATCGCCACTGGGGAGACAAAGGCGGCCGGGCGGGCGTGGTGCTGGCCACCCACCCCCTTCGTGTGTCGTGAAGGCCTTCGTCAGGCTCTGCTACTCGCGTACAGCGCTTGCCCCCCGAAAGTCTGCTAAGGCTACACGGCGTGGGGGGGACCTCTGTCTTTGTAGCGAACGCCCGGCTGCTCATGTCCGCAACGCCGGCGCACAATGCAAACACGGAACAATCACGGGGAGCCAGAGCGCAACAACATCCGGCAGGCGCTGCCGTTGGCGTCACGTGGGCTGGGGACGTCACTGCGACGTCGCGGCACCACGGGCAATGTTGACCGCACGGCGACAGGTGCGGCCGCCTCGTAGAATAACAAACGCTTCCAATTGTTAACCGAGGAGAGTCTCGCCGACTCCCAAGAGGGTGCCGCTGCCGCCGCTGCTGCTGCTGCCACATTGGGGTCGCGTGGCCCGTGAGCTCCACGAGTAATAAGTGGTTCGTGTGGGAGGAAGATCCCCGAGACCCCGGAGACAACCCAGCACCGTTCTGCTGCTGTACACGAGGGGGAGACACTCAGAGACACAGAGACACAGAGACAACCCAGCACCGTGCTGCTCCTGCACACGAGGGGGGAGACACTCAGAGACACAGAGACACAGAGACAACCCAGCACTGTGCTGCTGTACACGAGGGGGAGACACTCAGAGACACAGAGACACAGAGACACCCCAGCACTGTGCTGCTGCTGCTGTACACGAGGGGGAGACACTCAGAGACACAGAGACACAGAGACAACCGGTGGGGGAGACACTCAGAGACACAGAGACACAGAGACAACCGGTGGGGGAGACACTCAGAGACACAGAGACAACCCAGCACTGTGCTGCTGCTGCTGTACACGAGGGGGGTGACACTCAGGTGCCTAGAGACCCCAGAGACAGCCCAGGAGATGCCGTGGAGAAATCTCCATCTGTCCCATTTGTCGTGCTGTCCCCTACGCAAGCGTGGGTTTTCTATGGGTGCTCCGGTTTCCTACCTTTGGTGTCCGTCTCTTGTACCTCTCATGAGCGTGGTTGACTACGTAGGGTGCGAAAGAAGTTCAACATACATCCCACACTGCCCATAGACTAACACTGCCTAGACTAACACTACCCACAGACTCAGCAACTGCACGTCCAATTAGCACGGTTGGCTACGTGCGGTGCGAAATAAGTTCAACATACATACGTACAACGTACACACATAACGCGGTGTCCTTAATCTCTGCACGCCTCTCGTGTGCTACGGATTGCTCTGCGTCGCTGTGCGATGCACCTGCACGAATGACGCTCCCGTGTAAACACTCGACATCATCATCATCATTCTTATTCCTGCTGTTGTTGTTGCAATAATATTATTACTACGGGACACAAAGCTGTCTGTCGTACCACCTGGCTTGTGCGGGCGTGTTAACGAGCCTTTGCTCCCTGCGATTATTGCTAAGGGCGCCATTCTGGCTAGGAGATGTTAACTCCCTCGCCTGGTATGCAGGAGGCCGTGGGTTCGATCCCGACCCCGACGCCCGCTGCTGTATATTTGGAGTTTGCGTGTCTCTCTCTCTCATCATCATCACGGTGGCTAGGAGATGTTAACTACCTCGCCTGGTGTGTAGGAGGCCGTGGGTTCGATCCCGACCCCGACGCCTGCTGCTGTATATTTGGAGTTTGCGTGTCTCTCTCTCTCTCCCTGTTGTGGTCGCGTGGATTTTTCTCCAGGCCCTCCGGCTTTTCCCACTTTGTTGAGCTATCCCTTGTGATGGCCAGGTCGCTGCTCAATAAGAGATACGTAGCTCAGTGGGGCCTTACCTGGTAAAATAAAAAAAACATAGTTCATCGTTTTAAATAAGAGTTTTGCGGCTCACTGCTCCCAGCTAGGAGCCGTTAAATCAAACCGCCGGCCCTCCGGTTGGACGTGGTTGCTCGCCACGCACCCCCTCGTGTGCCACAGCGCCGGCCTTCGTAGGCGCTGCTACTCGCTAACAGCGCTGCTACTCGCTAACAGCACTTGCCCCTACAGTCCGTTAAGGCTATACGGGGAGGGGGGGTATCTTCGTCTTTCACTCGTTGCTGCAATGGGGCGGTTGTGGAGAGAGTGGAGCAGTTC